>NC_077228.1:217393613-217526212 GCF_027887165.1 Monodelphis domestica | reverse complement strand
AACACAGCATTTCACCTTTTGAAACACCTGTACTAAGGAACATCTTAAAAGTCCTTTTTTAGCTCAAGGAAGTCTTTCTACAAAAAGGTAGATCAGAGAAATTAACAATAATCAGAAGTATATTCATTCTTATACTAAGTTTTTAGTTGTGGTTCTTTTGTCAAGCCAACAAGCACTTACTATGTGCCAGGTACCATGCCAAGAGCTAGAAATACAAAGTTCCTAGGGAAGGTGGTAGGCTTCTATGGACCAGTCCTACAGAGACACAGCTTGGCCCTTACAACTAAAGAGTTTGTGGGACCAGGGAAAATTAAGGGAAAAGAAACTATATCTGGATGGCACTGAAGTCTGGAGAAGGCTGCTGATAAAATATTCCTACAAATATAGGCGATAAAGAAAATGCATTAACAGTTGTTGTCTTTTTTCCCAGAAGGATGTATCTTGTTATAGTAATCATGATGAACACAGACTTATCTTGAGTATATTCTCTCTCAAACCTCAACTTCCTCATCACCGCCACTAGAATGTAAGATCTTTGAGGGCAAGAACTATCTTACTTTCTTGTATTTGTATCCCCAGGGCTTAGCATAGTGCCTGGCTCATAGTAAATACTTATTAGTATGTATAAACACTTTGCTATTCATTTCTTCATCATTCATTTCACATGACTGACTATGGCTTATCCATCATGGTCTACAAGGGACCTTTGTCATTAAGTTCTTGTTGTATTGGAGTCATAGCTTAACCATGACTAGTCATTCCTAGACACTTGCTTATTGGCCATTTGGTATGATTGTACACAGCTGAAATTATGGGTGTCTGTTCTGTAGTATTCCCACTACCCATTCCAAATTTGGCCAAAGTCAATCAGCACTTCCATAGTTCCTGTGTGACTGACAGTTAATATATTCATGGTTTTATCACCAAGTATACCCTAAATGTTCATAATAAGCATCAGAAGTTCCATGACTGGCCCTTGGCTGCTCATACCTGTGACCTGGTTATATCTGGCTGGATCCTTGACTTCCTGTTTCATTCTTCTGCAACCAGATTGACCATGACCAGATGATGAGTGTCTATGGTTGCTAATAGCTTCAGTTGCCTCTAGTTTTATTTCCTAGAGTTAATCAGTTCCTAGATGTGTGTGATTTGTCCCTGACTAGATTGTCCTTTTCTATAATATACTTGATGATTATCATTTTGCCACTGGCTTTTTACTCACCTTATTCCTTGACCAATTCACACTCTGGATGTTTCCACATCCTGGTCAGTAGACTCCCCACCCTGGATATACCTCCATTTTGCTATTTGCATTTTGTTTCCTCTGTTAGAATGAAAGCCCACTGAGGGCAGGGACTGTTTCTTTATGACTAGAACTTAGCATAGTGCTGACCCCTAGTAATCCTTTCATAAATGTTTATTCAGCTCACTGACCACTCAAAACCAAAAGACAAATCTGAGTCTTATTCATGCTGTCCACCCTTAGAAATAGGGTTCTTGTCCCCTATAACTTTTTGCCTAACACCATGAGCTGTACCAGTATCTTCTGAGACTAGTCAACTAGACTGAATCATACACACATTATCAATAGGCAGAAGACAGAGCTGAAACAGACTCATGTATTATCCATAGCTAACAGAATGACCTGAACTGTACCAGGATGTACTACTATCTGTCATCCATCACTCCCTGGATTAATTAAACCTGAGCTAGATCTATTCTCCTATCTTTCATGTTGTTCATAGTTGTTCATAATTTTGAGGCTGGTCCTGTTCCCAAACAGAACCCTAATTGAGTTGAACTAGACCCAAAATCTAATTAACTAGGACTGGATCCATATCATTTTTCATACCCACCTAGGAAACCTTACAGATGCCTGCTTGATCAAACTTAGTTTTATGACTTTGTTGCCCAAACGTTCCTGATTAATTAAGTCTAGTCTCATGGACTTGATCACACATGAATTCAATGATCATTGGAACCTAACATATTCTCATGTGCTCAAAGCCCCAATTATATGAAAGTTCCAAGATCAATCAACTAATCAATGAGCATTTATTAAGCACCCACTATGTGCCAGGCATAGCACTAGGAATGGGGATACAAATACAGTGAATAAAAATATCAAGAGCTTACATTCTAATAGGGAAGACAAGTATATATACAATAAACATGTATACAATATATATGAGAATAAATAAAAAGAAATGTAAAGAAATTTAAAATGAGGCAGGTTAAAAGGAAGGAAGCTAGCATTTCAGAGGGTTCAGGAAAGGCTTCATTACAAGATGGGACTCAAGCTGTATCTTGAAGGAAGAGAAGGTTTTCTATGAAGTAGAGAAGAAGGGGGAATAAAAACCAGACCATTGTTGTCATTGTTCAGTGGTTTTTTTCAGTCATGTCCATCTCCATTAAGGATTTTCTTGGCAAATATACTGGAGTGGTTTGTCATTTTCTTCTCCAGTTCATTTTATAGATAAGGAAACTGAGGCACGCAGTATTAAGTGATTTGCCCAAGATCACACAGGTAGGAAGTGTCTGAGTCTGGATTTGAACTCAAGGAGAGGAGTACTCCTGACTCTGGGTATAGTTCTCTATCCCCTCTGCCACTAACCTGACCTCAAGTCTATAGGGACCATTGCAGAAGCATAGAAATGAAAAACAGAATGTTGTGTGTGAGGAACCTGGTTCACAGAATATGGGAGAGAGAGTAATGTCTAGTGAACTTGGAAAGATAAGTTGAAGCCAGAATGTGAAGGACTTTAAAAGCTAAACAGAGGAGTTTATATTTTCTCCTGGAGGCAGTAGGAAGGCACTAGAATTTATCTGGTAGGGGGACTGATGAGGTCAATCTGTATTTCTGGGAAATCAGTATAGCAGCAGTGTAGAGGGGAACTAGTGGGGAGAGAATTGAGACAAAGGAGAGCAACTAGGAGGATGTTGCAATGATCAAGGCCATAGGTGATAAAGGCTTAAACTAACTAAGCTAGAGAAAGGGCTAAACGAAAGAGATGTTGTAAAGGTAGAAACAGTAAGTAAGATTTGTCAAGTGATTGGAAATACGGCATGAGAGTACCAGCACTAGTTACAAACAAACCTAGGAGACTTGGATAAGGTATTTTGGACCGAAACTGGGATGCTTGGAAGGAGGTAGATTTTAGGACAAAGAATGAATTCTATTTCAGACGTATTGAATTTGAGGTGTCTCCCAGATCCAGGTTCAGATATTCAGTAAGCAATTAGACATACAGAATTGAAGGTGAGGAAGTAAAATGAGGTAGGATTCCCTTGTAGGTATGTCATCAGTATAGAAGTAAGTTTTTTACTTTAATTTCACTTTTTGTTCACTAATAGATAAGCAACTGTACACAACTTGTAACAAAGTAGCAAAGAATCAAGGCTAAACAAGTCAATTTTTTCTTCTTTTTTCCATGGGAGGAGAAAAAATGTTGATGGCTACAATGTGAGATTTGACACTAGAAAAAATACATATTCAACTGGTTAAATAGGATTCATTTAGGACCAGGAAAAGCATAATACATAAAGAAATGCATCATTGTTTTAAAAGATTGTTTAATAGTCTTTGGTTAGTTTAATAGGGCTTAACACACCTTTACTAATGAAATAGCCTGAAATTCTACAATACATTGTACAGTGGTGCAGACACATCAACAATGAATGAGTGTGGTTTCTTTCTTTTTTAAAAAAATTATTTATTTCCAGGTACCTCAGCCCTTCCCTGGACCATAGAAGGCATCATTCAGCAAACAGATATGGATATAGAGAATGTCTTTTATGTTTCCATTTTTTTCAGTTCATTCCTTGAAGATGAACATTCACAAGTTATTCTTCAAACATCTATAGCTGTATATAATATTCTCTTGGTTCTATTGGTTTCATTCTTCATTGCCTCATTCATTCTTAGTTGTTGTTTTTTAATTAACTGACTCATCATTTCTTATAGCATAGTAGTATTCCATCACAATTATATACTATAATTTTTTAGCCCTTCCCCAATTGATAGATATCTCCTCAATTTCAGTTCTTTGTCACCACAAAGAGAGCTGCTACCAATATTTTAGAACATAGAGATTCTTTTCCTTTTTCTCTGATCCCCTCAAACTGATGGTACACACAGCTTATGACTCTCTGGGCATAATTCCAAATCAGTTCACAGTTTTACTGACCATGTATTAATGTCCCCATTTTTCCATATCCTCTCCAACATTTTGTCATTTTACCCTTTTTTTCATTTGATAAATCTGATGGGTGTGAGAAAATACCTCAAAATGTTTTGGTTTGCATTCTTTAATCAGTAGTGAGATAGGTGCATTTTTTATATACTTGTACATGGTTTTGATTCTTTTATCCAAAACTGCCTGTTCATATCTTTTACCCATTTACCCATTTTGGGGGTGGCTCTTATTCTATAAATTTGACAAAACTCTTTAAATATTTTTAGACATGAGACCTGGATCTGAGAGACTGTCTATGAAAATTTTCCCCATATCTCTTCTTTCCCTCTATTCTTGGCAGCATTTGCTTTATTTATACAAAAATTTTCCATTTTAAATATCATAATTATCCATTTTTACAGCTCACAATGCTCTCCAGAGCATGGTTTCTATAACAATTTCTTATACTCAGATTCTTCAAAGAATAAGCATATACTGAAAGTTCAAAGAACAGTAAAATCTTATTCAAACTTTCATCAGCCATTGATTGACATAACTGCAATTTGACTGTTGGTTTATAGTAGGATAAGGAAAAGTTTTCGATATGTGCAAAATTGTTTTCAATATCTGTTAGTCATAGGAATGGCTCAATCTGTGGAAACTGATGAGGTAACCAATAGTAAATAAGAGAGAGAGATAATCCATGGCCTACTACAGTTTCCTGATAAGCTAGAACTAGATTCATATCTAAATACCCATAGATGAACTAATGCTTGGGAATTGTCTTTCTCCTTCCAGCAACCCTGAGATCAACCTGTATCATTCTCAAATGGTTGTGCAACATGTCACCTTGAATCCTCCTGTGTCCAAGTCGATATGCCACCCTGACTCTTTACCCTATAAAGTTAGACCTGGATGGGGGCCCATGTTTCCCACTCCTCTATTATTACCCTGAGTTGGACACATGTCCTAGACCTTTCAGTCCAATTTGAATGTCTAGAATTAACCCTTCTTCAACTGTCTTATTTTGTTCCTCTCTATTATGGTGATTTGGGCATTTCTGCTTTGACCCTGAATTCTGGCAGCATTCCTTGTCATTGGCAAGGTTATAGGCAGGCCAGGTCCATTTGAGTATCATAAGAAGAAATTCTGTAAAATCTACTCTTTTGAGCTCTCAACTGGGATATGCACATACTGATCATATGGATTCTCTCTAAGAGGAAGGCATAGAGGGAAGAAGAAGAAAAGAAAGAAAGAAAGAAAGAAAGAAAGAAAGAAGAAAGAAAGAAAGAAAGAAAGAAAGAAAGAAAGAAAGAAAGAAAGAAGAAAGAAAGAAAGAAAGAAAGAAAGAAAGAAAGAAGAAAGAAAGAAAGAAGAAAGAAAGAAAGAAAGAAAGAAAGAAAGAAGAAGAAAGAAAGAAAGAAAGAAAGAAAGAGAAAGGGAGGGAGGGAGGAGAAGGAAGGGAGGAAGGAAGGAAGGAAGAAGGAAGGAAGGAAGGAAGGAAGGAAGGAAGGAAGGAAGGAAGGAAGGAAGGAAGGAAGGAAGGAAGGAAGAAGGAAGGAAGGGAAGGAAGAAGAACAGAAAGGAGAAAAGAAGGGAGGGTGAGGGAGGAAGGGAAGAAAGAAGGGAGGAAAAAGAAGTACCTAACCTGCATGGCTTATAGCCTATTCTACAGGGTAGGGATCTACAAAATATTGCTTCTATCATTACTTAAGAGCATATCATTGGACTGTATGGTTTGATTTGGAGGGAGATGTTCTGACTCTTGTCCCAAAAAAGAAATTGTAGAGTCTGAAATTCTGCTATCAAAAGTTAATTGTTTTCTCCAGGGAGAAGATTAAACCTTAACACGAATTTCACTTGCAAAGGGAATGAAATAGCATGAGAATCGTAAGTATCTGGGACCAGAATGAGGGTAGGATTTGCTAGCAAAATAAAGATAGACTTAGTCAACTAGCATAGTGTTTAAGGAGCAATAAATTTGGCAAATGTGTGAAGGATGAATTGGAAAGGGGGAAGCTTGGAGGCAGGGAGACCTATTAGGGAGTTAATTATACAATGGTCCAAATTAGATGTGATTAGTATCTGAACTAGTCTTGGCTATGTGAGTGGAAAAATGGGGATATATGTGAGGAAACATTATGGTTACAAAACTTAGCAATTGATTGGATGTAAAGAATGAGGGAAAGGAAGAGTCAAAAATGACTCAGATTGAGTCCATGAACCTGAGTAAATGGAAATATGATGGGGTCCTCAATAGAAACTGAAAAGTTAGAAAGAATGAAGGGTTGTAGAGAAAAGATCATGAGTTCTATTCTGGACATGTTTATGGACATCTGGTTCAAAATGTACAGCAGACAGTTAAGAGTGTGATAAAAAGACTACTTTTTCTCAGAGTCAGAAGACTTGAGTTCAAATCTTACCTCCTGATACTAAGCCTCAGTTTTCTCATAAGCAGAATGAGGGGTTAGGGAGAAATGATCTTCAAAGTCTCTCCCAGCTCTGAATCTTTCATCTTGATATTTAAATGTAGAGAAAACGTAGGTCAGGATCACTGACATAGTGCTCCTCTTTTACAAATCTGTCTAAGACCAACCCTAACTATTCCATCCCTCCCAAATTTAGTTCACTCCAATTTAAAATTCCTTAAACACCTACTATGAACAAGGTATTCTGTCTGCTAGGTACAAGAATTCTTTCCAGAGGGCTCAAAAATGAGTCATTAAATATATGGATGTTTTGTTTGTAACTCACTAGAATCATGAACCATGATCAAATTAGCTTTGCCAAATTCCTGGATGGGGGTGTGTCAGTTTACTCCCCCTACATCCCACTCACCATCTCTGTAACTTTCTAACCAAAAAGCCTCTCTGGTTGGCTACCATTCCCCATTGAGTGTTGTTTCCTCCATTTTAAAGTCCTAGGGGCAGAAACTTTGTTTTTGTATTTGTATACCCAAAGATGGGCACTGTACTTGGCACACAGCAAGCACTTAATAAATGATTTTTTCATTCATTCTTTCTATTCATTCATTTATTTACTCACTGAAATTCACTGCCTTGGTAAGGTTTCCTGACTACATGCAGTCCTTGCCTTCAGAAATGGATGAAATTCCTCACCCAAAAGTTCTTCTAGTTAGTTCCATTCGGCACTTGTCCTGATTTGTACATTAGTAGAAAATATTAATGACAACATAAAAATATCCCTTGAGTTGAGATAACTTTTTGTTTTTAATTTTGCAAATTTAAACAAACTCAAACTGGGAAAACTGGTAGCCCTTTCCACCATTATTCCTTTTTCTTCCTGAGAAAATTTCAGTAATCCATGACAGCAACAAAAATTATGAAAATATGTCATATGATTTATCTTCCTTTCACCCTTAGACTAGTAAACTAGGATGGGGCAGATGTGATTTGCACCTTTTGATAAAGTGGAACACCTGCAAAGAGATGAAATGACTTGTCCTAGGTCCTTCAGAAGGTTAGTCCTGGGCCAGGGAAGCAACATAAAGACAAGCTAATCATTTTAAGCTTTATTATGTCTTTCCTGGAGTGGTAGGTAGTACTTTGAGCCCTTTCCTGGGGCTCTGGGATCTCCTGGATTTACCCTTATGTGTGCTGCTCACAGGCATGCTCACAGCCTTCATTCTCTTTCTATGTCCCAGGTAACCACAAAAGTGAAGAATGAGATGTGTATGACCCAGGAGGCCTTTGCTCTCAGAAAGTTCATCCCAAAAGATTATGGAGTCTACAACAAATTGAAGTAAGAAGAACTAAGAGTGAGTGTTCACTCATCATGACTGAGACTTTGTCTCTATTTTTACATCTCCACTTAATTCAAAATACTGTTTTGTAGCAACCATCAATAGAAAGCTACAGGATTTCCATGGACACATAGCAAGAAGAAATAAAGATATGTTCTTCAATAGATAATAGGATCACAGGTTTAAAGCTAAAGGGAAGTTGGAAGCCATCTAAAATAATCCTCTCATTTGATAGATGAGAATACCAAAGCATAGACAGAGTTAAGTGATTTGCCATGGATCATATTGCTAATGTCTGAGGCAAAATTTGAATTCAGATTTTCCTGACCCCTCCTGGCTGCCTAAAAAAGAGAAAGAGGCTAGTAGATATGAGATTTTTCATAAACTACAGGGAACAAATACAGTAAAAAGCAGAGAAAATCTTTGTTACCCTTTCTCCCCATACCTCCAGTAGACGTTTGAGCTAAATGGTAGAGGAGGAAAATGTCTGTCTTTCAATTTTTTAAATTATTTTTTGTTTTTCCATCGTCTTCATTTTTCATTGTATTCCTCTTCATTTTTCATTGTATTCCTCTTCCTCCTCCTATTTCCTCCCAGAGAGCCAGAAAGGAAAAAAAAGGAAGAAAACAAAATTTGGTGAAATTAACTAATATGCACAGTTTCACATCTGTGGTCTCATTATAGCAAAAAATCAGGGCAAATATCTTCCCATATCTCTTCCCTGGGCCTCAATTATTATAATTTTATAGCATTCCATTTCTTTTGTTTTAGTAGTGGTGGTGGTTTTTGTGTGTTCTAACACTTGTACTTTGAGCACAATCAATATGTAATAAATGTTTCTAATTGGTTGGCAGATTATTATATTTACTTTGTACATTGTTTCCCTGGTTCATCTTCAACTTTGCATAAGTTCATATAGGTCTTTCATCTTTCTTTGTATTCATCATATTTGTTTCCTATAGAATGTAATATTCCATTACATTCACATATCACAATTGTTTAGCTATTCCTCAAAGGATGTTCTGCTCTCATTTGGCCTCAGATAGAAAGATTGAATGATCTTTATACCAATAGTCTTTAAAAGCAAAGTTTCCAGGAGCCTTCTACAGTTGCAGGATGGGTAGGTAGGACCCACCCACTAAGTACCTGTCATTGTCACCAGACCCCAATCTACTTATCCAGTTCACCAAAGGAATAAGGAAGATGTAGACTGAAGCAGTTGGCAGGGAACCCACTACCTGGGATGTTTGGATTTTTATAGTGGTTTCAATGGCTTACCATAAAGGAGACACCCTTTCTGTGGGTCTCCATTCCCAACCCAACCCAGCTCCACCTTTGTTTTGAGGATTATCTGTTTACTTTATGAAGTCCTCCCTTACTCATCTTTGATTATATTGGCACTTCTTAATTTGGACTAGTATCTTACCCACCTGCCCATGATTTAAGGTGTTTTACAGCTGCTGGTCTTAGAGACAGAATAACTAAATTAAAATCCTGCCCCAATGCAATGTAATCTTGAGAAAGTCTATTGCCCTCTCCAAACTTCAGTTTCTGCATCTGTAAGAGGCTGATAAAAATATAGTACATGCACTACCTCCTCACAAGGTGGTTACAATGGAAATGTTTTTACAAACCTTACCTCTACTAGAACATTGGAATTTAGATAGCACTTTAAGGAAAAGGTACCTAATAGATATAAATTAGTGTGTTTCCAGTAAGGATCTACACTCATAAGATATATAATTAAGGCAATATCTGATCAGAAAAGATCTTATGTGACAAGAGCAAGGAATAATGAAAAGGCAGCCAGAATATTCAACTGGTACCCATAAAAAAGTAAGATATTGAGAAAATTATCTAGCATGTTCGTTGGATTCTCTATGGAAGAATGACCAAAGAAGAAGAAGAAGAAGCAAACAGGATAAGAAGACAGACTGAGTTGGGAGTTTAAACATTGGACACAATATCTATTCTATTTTTTCCTGGGGCTTGCTTCCTCACTTATTCTCTCTGTCTCTTGCCTTCTCCCTCTCTGTCTTTATCTGTTTCTCTGTCTATCTCTGTCTCTCTGACTCTGTCTCTATCTCTCTCTCATCTCTCCTTTCTTTTTACCCAATGGCTCCTTCTCTGCTACATATAAACATTCCCAGGTGTTTCTCTTTCTTAAGAAACCACCACTCACTCTTCTGGTTATTCTCTCTATATTTTTTACCTCAATTCCCTTGCTTTCCGTTTACTTCTCAAACCTGTCTCCTGGCTTCCTATTTCACCATTTGCCTGAAAATGATGTTTCCAGAGTTACCAACAATCACTTAACTACTAAATCCAATGGCTCGTTCTTCTTTATCTTAATTTTCACATTGTGAACCATTCCCTCCTCCTGATTACCCTTTTCTTTCTTGTTTTTCATGGCTCAGCTGTCTTGGCTCTGCATCTCCTACTCATCAGGTAGAGATTTCTCCTTGGATTCTGTCATGGCTCTTCTGCTTTTCTTTTACCTTACTTTCAGTGACCTCAATTAGCTCTCATGGGTTTAGTTGTCATTGCTATATAGATGACACAAATAACATTCAGCCCTTATATTTCTTCATAATTGCAGGCTCTTGTGACTTCCCTAACTTCTGAATAACTGAATATAAATGAGATAACAAACTCATTGGATTATTGATTTTTATTATATGATACCATCATAGCACATGACATTTCATTCCATTATCATATCCAATGGCATCATATTATATGTTGAGAGATGGTATAGCATACCAAGTAGAGGACCCACCTCGAATCAGGAAGACATAAGTTTAAGTACTGTACTTGGATCACACTTGTGTAGCTATGGGCAATTACTTGTCTTTGCAGTGCCCTCAGCAATTTTCTAAGACTGTATGGGAATTCACATTAGTAAAAACCATTTAAATAAATAATTTCTTAAACCAATGAATTATAAGCCCCCCAAATTTAAATATTATACTTATGTCTTACATATTATGACATATCATGTCATGTTATATCATATAATGCCATGTTGCACCATTTATCATATTATATTGTATTATATGTTATTTCATATCATGTCATATTATCATATATAAAATAATATTGTATTGTATCATATTGCATCTCATATTATATTATGTATTATATCATATTATCATATCATCATATATCATATTGTATCATTATGAATCATATTATATACCATAATGATTACAGAATAGCATCTATGAGCATCATATGCTATTTGATGACAAGGAGCATAGCTTTCCCTTCTCTTGAAGTTCTAACATTTCTCAGTACAGCTTTGAGTACATGATAGACTCTGCAAACATCTGTAGGACAGAACTCTAAAGGAACCCTTTGAAACTTATTTAAATAAATTAAAATTTAAAAATTTAATTTAAATTTAAATTTAAATTTTGAAACTGATGAAGACCTCAGGAAAGAATGCTTGTACACATTTGTGGCACAGAGTCACAAGAAAGAATGGTAAGAGTTAGGAAATATATGTCACTTTAAGGTTTGCAAAGTATTTATTTCCACCTTTCCCTTGGGAGGTTAAGTGCTAATCCCTATTTTACAGATGAGGAAACTGAGGCTGAGGGAGGTTAAGTGACTTGCCAAGAGTCAAGCAACTAAGATGTGTCTGAGGTAAGTTTATTTTTTCATTACTTCTTATTTTTCTCAATTACATATAAACACAAAATTTTAACATTTTTTTTAAATTTCAAAGTCTAAATTCTCTGGCTCTCTTTCTCTCCTACTTTCTCCTTGAGAAAGCAAGCAATTTGATATAGATTATACATGTGGGGTCATGCAAAATATTTCCATATTAGCCACATTGCAAAAGTAAAACACACAAAAACCTCTCGATGTATATAAATACTAGTTATTAGTAGTTATGTGCCTTAAAATATTTCTAGATCTTATATCATAAATATATATCCTAATATTTATATGTGTTATTCATAAAGAAAGCTTTAAAAGTATGTGCCAATCTGCATTTATATGTGAGGCAGGATTTCATATCAGGTTTTCCTATCTCCAGGTCCAGCACTTCATCCACAGTACTATTTAGCTGCCTCATGAGTAACATGATTTTCTCAGAGATGTCTGAGATGGTATTACAAGGAATAAGCTTTCTTCTCCAATTTTTCCACCGTCATTCTTCTGAATGGGGGTCTACAGTCTTGAAAAAATTGCATCTTTATTTTCATGACTGAAATTTAGCATTTCCTTCTGTTATTTAAAGCTGTTCATCTCAGAAGGGATCCAGAGGCTTCTATCCAGGTCTCTCTCCAGAGGAGGATTTTGTAGGAATTAATGCCAAGGTGTTTGAGATGAAGATAAAAAGAAAAGAAGGAATTTTTGTTCAGTCATTTTTTCAGTTGTGTCCAGCTCTTTGTGACTCCAATGGGATTTTTTTAGCAGAGATACTGGAGTAATTTTCCATCTCATTTTGCAGATGAAGAAACTGAGGCAAATAAGATTAAGTGACTTATCCAGCTAGGAAGTATCTGAGACCAGATTTTAACTCAGAAAAAGGAGACTTTCTGATGTTAAGCCTAGTGCTCTATCTATTGTACCATCTGGCTCCCCAAGAAGTTCATGTTGAATGGCCGTAATATGCAGAGGTATACAGTAACTGTGGAATTAAGATGAAAATAAATGAAAGAATTACACATGCAAAAAGTGTCAGATTTTTTCAATGTGTTGCTCAGTTTTTGTTGTTAGTTTTCAGTTATGTCCAACTTTTCATGATCCCTTTGGGATTTTCTTAGCAGGAATCTTTAGAGTGGTTTGTCATTTCTTTCTTCAGTTCATTTTACAGATGAGGAAACTGAGGCAAACAAGGTTAATTGACTTGGCCTCAGTCATTACTGAACTGTTTTCCCCCCTCTCTCCTTTATTCTTTATAATAAGAGTTGACTGCCTGAGAGGGGAGGAAAAGAGACTACATTGGGAAATGTAGGTGATACATAAATAAAAGATATCCAGATTTAATTTTAAAAAGGAAGAGATGAGACAGGTACTTCAAGAAGACAGGACAATCACAACAAACAAAGGAGAGAAAGAATAACACTGATTATTTTGCTTCTGTTTTAACTAACAAGCAAAAAGAACTTCAAACTGGGAAGGAAAAGCCAAAAATAATTAAAAAGGGATTTGAGGCATAAAAAAGGTAAAGAAACCTAAGAGAACACACCTCGCTGCTTTCATTGAGCTAAAAGAATTTAGCTCAGATGAATGACATCCCAGAGCATTTAAAGAACTGACAGATCTGATTGCTGAGCCACTATCAATGATCTTTAAAAATCTTGGAGATCAAAGTACCCAAGCTGACACAACAGGAAATTCATAGGCCCATAGTAGGAGGAAGAAATAAGATGAAAATAAATAAAAGAATTACACCTGCAAAAAGAAAAAGAAAAAAAAAACTCTGGCCCAGATCAAATCTTTCAAACTTTCCACTAACAAATAACCCCTGTGATACCAAACTTATTTGATAGGCTAAGCCAGTGTCCAGGGTTAAGTTTTCAATGAAACTTTTTTTAAGAGTTAGGAGGAGAGGGCAGTTGGGTGGTTCAGTGGATTGAGAGTCAGGGAGATCCTGGGTTCAAATCTGGCCTCAGACACTTCCTAGCTGTGTGACCCTGGGCAAGTCACTTAAGCCCCAATGCCTAACCCTTACCATTCTTTTGCCTTGGAACTGATACTTAGTACTAATTCTAAGACAGAGAAGGTAAGGGTTAAAAATTTTTAATGAGTTAAGGAGAAAAAAAAATGTGAAGTGCCACTGACCTTGAGTCTTGAAAACTTCCTTTTATAAAAGGAAGAAACAAGAATCTTTCAGTTATAGGCTAATTTTCAGTTCCTAGCAAAATAGAATCTAGTAATGAAGATATAAACTTTCAGGATATAAAAATAAAAATGATAACTCATATTTATACAGTGCTCTAAGGTTTGCAAAGTGCTTTATAAATAATAATTTTGTACTCATAACAATACTGGGAGGTAGGTACACTATTATATCTAGATTACAGTTGAGGAAACTAAGGCAGAAAAGTTAAGTGACTTGTCCAGGATCACAGTCTCTGAGATCACATTTAAATTCATGTTTCTGTGATTCTATGTCCTCATGCCACCCAGCTATCTATATTTTACCATTATGAAAGCTAGTGTCCAGAATCATACTTTGCTACTATATTTTGCTCAGGTCCAGACCTCATCTGGAGAATTCTGGGTACCCTGTTTTAGGAAAGACAGAATAATAAGGGAATAAGGTCTTCTGTGGCAAATGGTGGAAATCAAATAGTTCACTGATTGCTATACGACAATAATATTAACTCCTCAGGCAACTTCTTAGCATTAGCCAGGTCTCACAGGTATATTATAGCATCAGTCCACATGACATTTCTTGGAGTGCTGGGATTGAACATCTAGCACTTAAATTCTGTCTACTTCAGTTTCCTCGGCTATAGAATGGGGATCAGAAGAGTACCAGCTCACGAGGTTTTTGTTAGGGTCCACTGAAATCATATTTATAAATTGATTTGCACAATTCTGGTTCATAGAAGGTGCTAAATAAATCTGTTCCCTTTCTTTATCCCTTCTCCCTTCATTTCTCCAGTGCCCTGTTCTAAAGACATGGTCCTGACAGCTTTGAAACATTTTTCTGCTTATTTCCCATATTCTGAATTTTAATCTAGAATCTCTAGTTCATCTTCCAGAAAGTCCTACTCTGGTGCAGTGTCAGGGTGTGGAGCTAATCACATCGGCGTTATGCAGACACTTGGGGATGTATTCTTTGGCTATGGCAACCTACAAAACCAAGAAAAATAGAAAATGCCCCTCAGTCTTGTGTGGCCCCCGATCTCTTCTGTGGATGGTGGCAGAGTGTCAGACAAGGAGGCAGGGGGTAGTAACAGGCAGACATTTCTTAAACAGTTCTATATACATTAACATAACTGTTAGTCCTCTGAATGTGAGGTCTTTACCTGGTGCCAAATGAGCTGACATTGGGCCAAAACCAGTAAGATGAAATTTAATAGGAATAAATGTGCAGTCTTATACCTGAGTTCAAAAAAAACAACAACTATGTAAATGCAGTTTGATGGAGAGTTAGCAAACACTAGTTTATCTACAAAAGGTCTACTGAATGTATACTCAATAGAAGTCAACGGTCTGAAATGGAACCCAAGAAATGTAACAAAATCTGAGAAAACCCTAAGAGAAAAATCATGTCCAAGACCAGGAGATGAGAGTTCTACTGTTGTGATTGCCTTTTCTTTTTAACCCTTACTTCCATCTTAAAATCAATACTATATAAAATTGTAAAAGAGTAGTAAGGCTTGAGTGATTTGCCCAGGGTCACACAGCTTAGAAGTGTCTGAGATTAGATTTGAACCTAGGACTTCCTGTTTCTAGGTCTGGCTTTCAATTCACTGAGCCACCTACCTGCCTCTTGGGCACCACATTTTATTTATTTATTTTTATTTGAAAGATTTTATTTAATTAATTAATTTAGATTTTTTTTTAAACCCTTACCTTCCATCTTGGAATCAATACTGTGTATTGGTTCCAAGGCAGAAGAGTGGTAAGGGCTAGGCAATGGGGGTTAAGTGACTTGCCCAGGGTCACACAGCTGGGAAGTGTCTGAGGCCAGATTTGAACCTAGGACCTCCTGTCTCTAGGCCTGGCTCTCAATCCACAGAGCCACTCTGCTGCCCCCAATTTAGAACATTTTTCCATGGTTACATGAATCATGTTCTTTCCCTCCCCTCCTCACAACCCCAATCCCATAGCCAATGAGTAATTCCTTTGGGTTTTACATGTGTCATTGATCAAGATCTATTTCCATATTATTGATATTTGCACTAGGATAATCATTTGGAGTCTACATCCCCAATCATATCACCATCAACCCATGTGATCAAGAAGTTGTTTTTCTTCTGTGTTTCTGCTCCCACAGTTCTTTCTCTGGATGTAGATAGGGTTCTTTCTCATAAGTCCCTCAGAATTGGACACCATATTTTAAAGAGAATATTGATGAGCTATAGAGCATACAGAAGAGAATAACCAAGAAGTTGAAGAATCATTTCATATGAGAACCATTTAGAGGAACTAGGGCTCTTTAACTCAAAAAAGAGAAGACTTAGGGGGTGGGGGGGAAAATATAGGTCTATTTCCATTTCCTCCCTACCTTCAAATTTTTGACTTTTAGTACTTTACCTCTGAGGTCAAGACTAGGAACAATGACTGGAATTTGTAAACAAATAGATGTATGCTTATTGCAAGGTATAAAATATCTTACAACTCAAATAGTCCAAAAAATGACATGGACTTCTTACAGAAGGACCTCGGTGGACAATGTTAGCTTCATAAGGACACCTTTGGAGGTAGCAGAAGTCTCTAAGCAGGGGACAGGGGACCACTTGTAAAATATATTAAAGAAGGAATTGTTTTTCTTGTGTGGATTAGATTAGATGGCTACAGAAGACTCATTCTGTCTATGACATTTTGTGACTCCTTGTGTTTCTGTGATCCCCTGTAAAGTCACTCCCAATCTACTTTGAGAACAATGACCTACATCCTGAGTAACAGACGAGATGAGCTATCCCTGTTTATGGCCAAGAATATGGCAATATGCTGTATGCCATATGCATTCCCATTGCCTTCAATGGGCCATTTAAAACAGTTGAATGGAGTTAGGTCAGGAGGCACATAAGCTAGCATCTCCTCATAAATATGGCTCCCTTCCCATGCTGTTCAAGGAATGTTTGCAGAGTTGTTAACGTGAGCCCAACTGTGGTAAGAGATGCATAAGAGAATATGAGAGTCCCCATGAAGCTAATATTGTCCTTTGAGGCCTTTCTGGAAAAGGCCCTCATGTGCTTAGATCCGAATCTATCACAGGGATGTGAGGATGATGCCCATTAAACAAATGTCACCAGGGAAAGGGTTTCCCATCCTCTAGGTGCATCTTTGCATCCTATTCATAAAAGTGGCATAAAAGACTTTGTCAGATATCTTGAAAGAGATTTTGGCAAATCACAATCCCTGGAATGCCCTACTAAATAAGAATGTCTTCAAATAGTGGTCAGGGATGAAGAGCAGCCAAGAGAAACTGAAAACAATTCTTCACTAGAGGGTTGGTCACCAGAGAATGACTCTTTCCAGCCACGTTATTGTTGTCATTCAGTTGTTTTTCAGTCATGTCCAACTCGTCATGACCCCATTTGGGTTTTCTTGGCAAAGATATACTAGATTGCTTTGTCATTCCCTTCTCCTGCTCATTTTATAGATGAGGAACTGAAGCAGAGTTAAGTGACTCCGTGTCTGAGGCTGGATTTGAACTCAGGAAGGCTCTTTTTCTATTCACTGTGCCACCTAGTTACCCACAGAATCAAAAAGACTTGAATTCAAATCCTATCTCAGATACTCAGCTGTGTGATCCTGGGTGAGTTTCTGAACCTCTCTCTGTCTCTGTTTCCTCAATTATAAAATGGACTCATAGCACCTACCTCCAAGAATTTTTTGAGGATCAAATTAGATAATATTTATGATGCACTTGGCACATAGTGGGCATCTAATAAATGCTTGTTCCTTTCCCATTCCATTCCAACAAAAGTGGGTTAGACTAGATGATCTCTGAAGGAGTAAATTAATGGCTACCAGATCAAGTGTTCTATAATAAATACTCATGGTGGAGGAGGTACCAAAAGCAAAAGCAAGTGAGTTGAGGTTGCTTGCTCTAATTCTTTCATATATATGTGTATACATACATATGTATAAATGCAGGTGTGTTTATATATTAATATATTTTAATATATTTACACACACATATATGCATTATATGTATGTGTTTGTGTGTGTATTAATCTTATTTTAAATCAATCTGCCTGGCACAGACAATCTTTATGAACTGCATTTTCTAACTCCCTTCTGCCAAAGGATCCCCTTATTTGTCTGATCCTATATCCACCCTTTCAAGCAACTCTCTCAGTTTCCATATAGGAAACCTGAGGCAAATGACAGCTAAGGGGCTCTTGCAAGGTCACACAGCTAGTAAAGTATCCAAAGAAGGATTTGAACTCAGCTCTTTCCATTACACCATCTAGCTGCCTCTCTAGCTGTATTTTCCAACATCATCTCCCAAAGAGACTCCCCTTTTGTGTCTCCATTTGAAATAAATTTGTGGATGGAGCATCCATAACTGCTGGGACTGATGGTGGGCGAAGAGGGGAGCGGGCGATAGAGCAAAGCTGCCTTCCTCCCCCGGGTCTCCTCCTCTCCCTCACCCCCAGCCCTGTTCCATATTGAGGCTGATAATTACGGTTGAATAAAACTTTTGATTCCCAGGCTAGTCAGCTCAACCTCCTCCTCCTCCGTCCACTTTTCTCCAAAGGGAGGGAGGAGCCAGAGGATTAACTTCGAGTTTGCCTTGGCCTCTGGGAAGGGAGGTGGGGGTAGGGGGGAAGCCTCTGCTTTCTGAAGGGGCAGAAAAAAAGCCCTAAACCAGATAGAGAAGCCAAACTGGGATACTTAAGCCACTCTCACTTTGCTTGGCCTCTTGTCTCTTCTATGCAGAAGAGAAAGGAATGTCTGTTTTTAGACCCGCCTAGAGATAATTGAATTCTAGATCGTGGAAGGAACTTTAGAATCTCTCTAGTCTGAACCTTTTCTTTCACCCAAGAGGAAACTAAGCCCCAGGAAGTTAAGTGATTCATCCAAGGTCACACAACTAAAGGTAACTGACACAGCCAGTATCTGCCTGCAGGTACCATGTTCATTTCTTGTTGTTCTTCAGTTGTTCCAGTTGTGTCCTATTCTTCATGACCCCATTTGGGGTTTTCTTGGAGTGGTTTGCCATTTCCTTCTCCAGATCATTTTATAGATGAGGAAACTGAGGCAAACAGTGTTGAGTGACTTGTCCAGGGTCACAGGGCTAGTGCTAAACCCATTTTCTTCTTTCTCCTCTTCTGAATAATAAGCTACTGGGAGGCAGATAAGTTCCAAGATGAATGGAGACCACACATTGCCCTGACATTCCATCTCTTCTCACCCTCCTATATACATAGCTCTAGACCTCACTTTAGAGCAGGGGTTTTCAATCTTTTCTGAGTCCTGGGCCCTTAGGCCATAATGCCTATAGACCCCTCTGTTCTCAAAAGAATGTTTTTCAATGCATCAAATAAAACAGGTAGGATTATAAAGGAAACCAAAGGTTAGTGAAAATAAAAATGCAACTTTTTTTTCCACATCCAAGTTCAAAGACTTCATGCTTGAAAGAAAAAGTCCCAGCCAAAAATAGCAAAAATAAATAAAATAAATAAAATAACCAAGGAAGGGAATAAAAGAATATTACCTTGAGATACCCTCTTACATTGTTAGAAAGCAAGTAATTTGAGACTGGACAAGTTTCAGGATTTTTTACTCTCTGTGACTTCAATAAAATTTCCCTTCTTTAGGTCTCAGTTTTTGTTGTTCAGTTATTTTAGTGGTATCTGACACTTTGTGCCCCCATTTAGGGTTTTCTCAGAAAAGATACTGGAGTGGTTTACCATAGCCTTCTCCATCTCATTTTTACAGATGAGGAAACAGATGCCAACAGAGTAAGTGACTTGTCCAAGGTCACACAGTTAGGAAGTATCTGAGGCCAGATTTGAACTCACAAAGATACTCTTCTTTTCTCCAGGTCTGAAACTCTATATACTACAACAACTAGCTGCTCCAGGCCTCAGTTTCCTCCTTTATAAAATGATAGTGTTGGATTAGATGATTTTTGAGGGTCTTTTCGGTTTAAAATCCTATGATGCTAAGTAGAATTTTCTTTCCAACTAGGTAGGGATGAGAGTCAAAACAGGCAACTCTTATCATGCTTAGATGTGAATCACTACCTATCAGCTCTGAGGGAAAAGGAGACCTATAAGTCATCTCCTGCTAGAGTATCTGAACAGGATACAGAATGCTATTCAGGCCCAAAGGTGAAAGAAAAGTGAGGTGAAGACAAAAGAAAATGGAAGGAAAGGGACTCTGGCTATGGACTGACAAAAACACAAAAACAATCCTGCTGTCAGTTATACATAAGCACCATCCTGGTCACTCCTCCCCAATGACAATCCATTTGCTGCTCACACAAAACCAGTACAGCTCCTATTCCATTTGATAATTTAATTTTTTTTTTAGTTCAAGTTGTTTGCAGAACTTTTTTCTTTGAATTATTCACTAGGGTTTGGTCTTTGACTTTCCTGGAAATTTTCGTTTTGTGGTTCCTTTCAAAAAGAGACCAATGGGGTTTTCTATTTTGACTCTGGTTTCTTGAAATTCAGTATCTAGGTTTTTGTTTGGTCATGCTTTCCAAGGAGTTCAATCATTCTTAAATCATTTCTTCTCAAAATGCTTTCTAGTTCAGCTGGGTTTGATACTAGATACCTTTCATTTTCCTCTATTTTTTCCTAATATTTCTTGTTGCTTTCTGGAGTCATTTGCTTCATTCTGAATTAAAGGAAATCTATTACATTAGAAATGTTTTCCACCTTTGTTTTTAAACTATTAATTCTCTTCCAATTCTCTCTACCCATCTCATTTTATTGCTTTTTTTTTTAATCCCTGGCTTCATTTCTTCCAGGTAATGTTGTAGTTCTCATTATCAGATCATTTGCAACCTCTAAGGTTCTTCTTGTAGTTATTGTGGAGATATCGTTTGGGATTTATCTCTTGGGCATCAAAAGAACCATAATATTTCTTTTTTTTAATGTTTTTATTTTATTTTTTTCTCAATTTTAATTTTTCTCAATTCTCAAACAAAAAGTTTTTAACATTCTTTTTTTAATAACTTTTGAGTTCCAAATTCTCTCCCTCCTTTCCTTCACTCCTTGAGAAGGAAAGCACTTTGATTTAGATTGTATTAGTACAGTCATGCAAAATGTATTTCCATAGGATCCATGTTAGAAAGAGAACACAGATCAAAGAAAAAGAAAATTAAAAGAAGCATGCTTCAAACTGCATTCAAACTCCAATATTCTTTCTCCAGAATTACCTTGTATCACTGAATTGCTGAGAATAGATAAGTCTTTCACAGTTGATCATTGTACAATATTGCTATTACTATGTACAATGATCTCCTGGCTCTGTGCACTTCACTTCACATCAGTTCACATAAGTCTTCCTAGGATTTTCTGAAATTAACCTGCTGATTATTTCTTACCACACAATAATATTCCAATACAATCATATACCACTTGTTTAGCCAGTCCCTAATTGATGGGGATCCCTTCAAAAGAGCTTCCATAAATATTTTCATACTTATAAAACTTTTTCACTTTTCCTTTAACCCATAATATTTCTTCAAAATATTCAGTATCTTGTTCCAACTATTTGTATCTCCATTTTCAGTTCCTGATAAGCAATTTTGTGCCAGGGTAGGGATCCTCTCCTTTCCCACAATAAATTTGGTTCAGTGGTCCTGATCTTGATTTTCTAGGCTCCTGCCCTTGGACTCTACCTCCCCTGCTCGGAGTCTATGCTCAGAAAACTGAACCATCTGATAACCAAGTACTATACTTTTCAAGACTTTTTGGAGCATCTCAAATCAGGATGCTTTATGTTTCCAACCCCCTCAGGATCTTCCTTATCAGAGTACTCTAAGTTTCTTGTGCAGTCTGGGACTGGACGATGGTGTTTACCTTTGGAATTCTTGATCACTATTCAATCTCCTGTACTTTTTAGATCTTTGCTGGAATATGTTTGAGAGAACTGGAGCTCTTCTAAAACCTTTCACATTATTATCTTTTTTTTTTTTAAACCCTTACCTTCCATCTTGGAGTCAATACTGTGTATTGGCTCTAAGGCAGAAGAGTGGTAAGGGCTAGGCAATGGGGGTTAAGTGACTTACCCAGGGTCACACAGCTAGGAAGTGGCTAAGGCCAGATTTGAACCTAGGACCTCCCATCTGTAGGCCTGGCTCTCAATCCACTGAGCGACCCAGCTGCCCCCTCACATTATTATCTTAACAGGAAGCCTATGTCATTTTTTTTTTACAAATGTACAGATTTACATTCAGTAAGAAATTTCCTTGACTGTCCATGTGTTCACCCAACCCAAAATCTGGATCTGCTCCTAATTCTTCAGACTTTTCCACCTCTGATCCAACTGCCTTCTCACCATAGATATACTTCTTCCTCTTTAGCTCACTCCTCCCATTGGTGAGTTCCAATCTAGAACCTCCCTTTGAAGAAGTGCCAGGAGCTAGGTAGAATAGTAGATAGATCACCAGGATTGGAATCAGTAAAGCTTATCTTAAGGAGTTCAAATCTGATCTCTGATACTTCTAGTTGTGTGATCCTGAGCAAATAGCAATAGAACTGGTACTAGACCCAGGTGTCCTGACTTCTATGAGTTTTCACTCATACTAGGTAATTTATTTACATTCTTTGTCACCCCTCCACCTCAGGATAGGGCTTTAAAATGAGGGGAAAAAAATGCTTTCTTTACCAAATTTTTGTTTATTCACAATTCGAGGAGAAATGTTCAAGAAATTTTCCTCATCTGTAAAATGGGAGTAAAATAACAGCAAGAACTTCTCAGGGTTATTGAGAGAAAAACAAGAGGTAATAACTTTAAAGTGCTTTACACACTTTAAAATAATATAAATGGCAACTATTATAAATAAAAATTTATGAATTTACAAATATACAGAATTTCCTTCTCTTCTCTTCTCCTTCCTTCTCTCCTTTTCTTTCTCTGTCTCTGTGTCTCTGACTTTCTGTCTGTCTTTCTGTCTATGTCTGTCTGTCTTGCTTCCCTGGTTTCTGTGAAGATTTTTTTTTTATTACAGAGCCTAAAACAAAAGAAAATCTTTGCTTTCTAATGCCTGGCTTAAGGCATTCTCAAGGGGCAGGCAGAAGAATATCGCTGAAAACCGAAGCTGAGTTTTCATTCAAACATGTCTACCATGTTTCCATCATTCCCTAAGACACCCAGGAAAGTATCCCAGGGGTAACGAATTCCTCCCTCTCCACTCCATCCAAGAGCCTTCTCATTAATTCAGGAGAAAATTAATTACAGAGGGATTTTTTAAAGACCCCAGCATCTAATAACCAGCCTTCTTTCCCATCCTCCCCCACCTTCCTAATCTCAGTTTCTCATTTGTCCTACCCAGCCCTGCTTTCTCTCACCCCTCACCCCTCAGCCTCATAGCAGCCCTCAGCCTCCCCCCACTCCTCTTGCCTGCCCTCTCCACACTAGTCTACAATACCTCAGGCTAATTAGGCAGGGAAAGAGTTTCTTGGCAAAGGGGGCTGAGTGCTAGGTCATTACCTTGAGCAACCCAGAACAAAAACAAAACAGCCTTTAAAAAAAAAGAAAAGAAAGAAAGAAAAGAGAAAAAACCTACTAATCCCAAGCCCGTTTCCACCAAATATTCTCCTTTTCAATTCCTGCCCCCCCTAGAAAACAAAGTTCTATGCTTGAGTCTAAGGATTTCAGGACACGGTTGCTTAGAGAAACTTAGGGAAAACATGAGGGCTCTGACCCAATGCCTTTCTTTTTTTTCCCACTGCTCTACCTATGGCGTGCTTAGTCCCTTATATATAACATTCTATTTTTGAGTAGGGGCAGGGGGAGGAAGGAAAGTGATGTTTACCCTGAAATCTCTCTGTCACTCTTTATTTTTCTTTTTCTGTATCTCTGTCTCTGCCTTTGCTCTCTATCTCGCTATCTCTTTTTCTCTGCTTCTGTCTGTCTCTGTCTGTGTCTATGTCTAGATCTATGTCTGTCTTCTTGCCCTGCTCTCTGGAGTCACAAAAGGGCATAGATAGTAATGCCAACAAGCCTGAATGCCCTCCCCATTCCACCCTGATAATGATTTGTTCCACCAAGCAAAGTCATTGAGGAAAAAAGGGACAGAAGTGAATGAAATCTATGCCTTCTAAGCTTAATTGGTGGCAGGTCTGGAAGTAGTTTACAGAAGAGAGTATAAGGGAAGAGGTGAGGAGAGGAAGATGGAAACCAACATGCTGCAGAGGTGGAAACTGAAGCTTCAATACAACATTACCTACTGTAATATGCACAACATTTTGTGTATACGAAGTAGAAAGAACTCCTTGGACCCCACCTAAGACCTTAGTCCAGTGCTAGAACTGGAAGAATCTCTGAGGTTGTCTTATCCAACATCTATCTCACTTTTCAAGTGGGCAAACAAAGCCAAAGAGAGAAAGGGATTTGGCCAAAATCGTGCAGAGGTATCAGAGCAAAACTCCAGAGTGCTTCTGACCAGATTAAAGTGGTTTTTAATGTCTGACAAAATAAAATGTAAATATATATATATATATATATATATGCACATATGTATATATATAGACATAATAGTAACTTGTGATTTTCTAGGTCAGTGATCTACAGGGATCCTTTTTGGGATGGACACCACTGGCATTGTGTGAATTGCTAAACTCAGCAACAGGAAGATCTGAGTTCAAGTCCCATCTTTGACACATTCTGGCAAGCCATATAATATTTCAATGGGGGGAGGAGGGAGGCAATGGGGGTAGAGGAGAATATTAATACATACATAGGGATCCCTGCAGGCTGTATATCAAGTTAAATTATATATATGCATATATATGTGTATATGTATAGCTATATATGTATATCAGTTATTATATATATAATTATATAATAATCTAATTATAGGTAGGTCAGCATATCGGTATATATCAATATAATTAAATCAATGTAACACCATTAAAACACATCTCTTCTGTTTTCATGTATTTTTATTAATTTTGTTAGAAGTGTTGTGAACCCAATGTGACCTGCAGGCTGCATGTTTGACATTTCTACCTTTAGTCTCTTTCTAAATCTATAAGTTACAGAAAAGGTGCCAATTTGCTCTGGTAAGGTTTCCTCATCTGAGAGTTCCCTGTGTCAGTGACATGGCAGGTCTAAGCTCTATCCACTACTGACAAATACAAAACTAGAACCCCAGTTTCTTGACTGCTAGTTCTCCAACAGCCCCTATGTAATTGGATTTTCCCTATCAGTCTATCAAGATAAAGCCCAAGAGGAGTCACAGTGAGGCTCTTGTGAACTTTTAAGTTACTGAACAGGGAAAAAAAAAAGAGCTTTCTATCAGTGCTAGGGGACCAAGGAATGAAGCCATCATTCTCCTAGCAAGGATTTCCCCAGTACAACTAACAGATTTCAAAGGAGGTTCAACAAAGTCCCCAAGAAGCTAAACCCTGGCAAGATGTTCAGGAGCTCAGTTGACTTTTGCTCCTCTCACTCAGCCCTAGAAAATTCCAGAGAGCTTAGGGGTCTGGCCCATTGACCCCTAGGGAAGTTCCACTCTGTCCAAATTTGACTCACAGCAATAGCTAGAAGGAGGTTATTTTTAGACTCTCTTCTGTGATTGGCAGAAGGTAGCAATTTCAATGTGACTATGAGCACCCATTATAAAAAGCAATATGTCCCCCATCCCCCAAGGATGCCTGTCTAAACCTTTATCCCCGAGGGCTAGAAGAGCATTACAGAAGCACCTGAAACAACCTATTCTTCCCATTTCCTGCTAAGACGTCAAACTTCATTTTCTAAGAAAGAAAGCCAGGATTGCTCCAGGCACTCCAGAGAGCTCTAGCTTTGTAAGGTCTTCTTACCTTAGCCTGGAAAGTTACAACCTGCCCTTCTGTTGACACTTCTCACTCCCCTGCCACCCCTGTTGATCCCTGAGCTCCTAGAGAAAAGGAAATTCCCTGCAAACTCTCTGCAGACATGATGCTAATGGGGCCGCTAGACTGCCTCGTACAGGTGTGCCCCTTCAACCAGCTCTCCTCATTCTCCAAATGGGTTTCAACCGAATTCACCCAACATGCAGAAAAATGTCCCTGTCAAATATCTATTCTCCTGTTGCTTGGCCCGCAGGGAGACAGGAAGTTATTTAGATAAATTATCTTCCGTTTCAGGAAGTTTAGAACTTTTCTATTACTGTTCACACAAACATTCTGCCTAATGAGCCTTTAGTCATGCTCTCTCATTAGGTCAGCAATGAAAAATGCTCAGCCCAGCTAAAAGTAATTCCAGGCCTTCTCACTCTGTCCCCGTCCCACATTGAGGGGAGATAGAAACGGCCTCCATCACCAAGAAGCAATTAAAAAGGATGTTGCTATATAAAGTCTTAGAAAGCCAGGCCTGAGCCCAGCCTGCCAGTGAGGGGAGAGAGCAAACAATCTTGCCATCCCTAAGATTTGAGAATCTACGATCCCATAGATGTCAGGCTTCTTGGTAAGCTTCTAGGGCTTACAAACTCATTCATATGGCAGTGAAGACAGGCTCAGGTCCCCTTAAATTTGTAGTCCACCCAAGTTGTCCTTAGCAGTGAGACCAAAAAGGAAATTTTGCAGATGGTAATAGGAAACCCACTGCAAAGCTTGGAAAACAGGTCTTTAAGCAGGAGTGAGCAAAGGATCAAGCGTAAAAATGAGCCACCTTTGTGAATGAAATTGTTTAAAGACAGGTAGGAGATACACTGGAGAGAGTGCTGGACCTGGAGTTAGGAAGACCAAAGTTCAAAGCTATTCTCTACTACATACGAATTGTCTGGCCCTCTGCAAGTCACTGCCTCAGTTTTTTCATCTGTAAAAAGAGCTAGAGAAGGAAATGGTAAATCACTTCAGCATCTCCTCCAAGGAAAACCCAAATGGGGTCATAAAGAGCTGGCCAAGACTGAAAAATCACTGAACAAGAAAAATGGGGATAATGATAGTACCTATCCCCATGGGGGTCCCATGAAGATCAAATGAGAAAATATTTGTAAATTGCTTTGCAAACATTAAAGTGCCATGTAAATGCTAGCTCCTATGATGATGATGATGATAATTATTTACCTGGGAAAAGATATAATCAATCTTCAAATACAGAAAGATACATGGAAGATTATGACTGACTTTCCCCTCACCAATAAAAGAAAGAAACTGTCTTTATTTGCAGAAGTGGTATGTAGATTAGGAATCTGAAAGAACTTCCACAAGGAAGAGTCTTAAACACCAGAATGGATTACTACAAAAGAGAACAGTTTCCTATGGATAATCAACAAGTGCTTTCTGAACACTTTTTATGGTCAATAGGATTTAGACCTGGAGGAGACTTTAGAAATCATCTAGTTTATCTCCCTAATTTTTACAGATAAGGAAACTGAGTCTCCAAGTGTTTGTCTAAAGTTTGGCTAAGTGTTTGTCCAAGGTCAATAGTGCTAAAGAGTAGCAGAGACTCCCCCTCAAGGAGCTTGTCCTTGTCATCTAATTAAGGTGAGAAGACTTGCTCATATAAAGAAAGAAGAAATAATTCAAAAACTCAGTAGAGACAATAAATACTGTAGTTCGAAGGAGAAAGGTATCAGTACAAACTGATATAGTCAGGGAAGGTTTCCTTGAGAAGGTAGGATTTGAGAGGGGCCTGGAAGTACAGAGAGAATTTGGATAGAGGAAAAGGAGTGCGGCACCAGCAGGAGTGTGCTGGTAAATATTTTTTAAAATGTCTTTCTAAAAAAATTGATACACAAAACTCTACAGTATCGAGCCTAGAGTCTGGAAGATCTAGGCTCAAATCTGGCCTGAGATACTTCCTAACTGTGGGACCCTCAGCAAGTCATTTCACCCCATTTGCCTATCCCTTGTCCTTCTGTCTTAGAATTTTTACTAAGACAGAAAGTAAGGGTTAAAAAAAAAGTGAACAGTGATTTCAGAAGCATGAAGCAGCCTGAGCACACTCCTGAAATGGGCATTTTGATTCAGAAAACATTTATTCAGTGTCTCCTATTCACAAGATGCTCTCATAGGCATTCTGCCCCTAAAAAGACTACATTCAAGTGGGGAGACAAATGAGGAATAGTATGGGGAAGAAGAGGGTACCAAAAGCTGGGGGAGATGGAAATATTAAGAAGTTTCCCAAAGGGGGTGGTACCCAAGCTCAGCCTTAAAGGAAGCTTTGAATTCTAAAAGAGAGTGCATTCTACCTGTGGAGGACAGATAACCTGTGAGCCTGAAGGAAGGCATAGAAATGGAAAATGGAACCCCAAGTTAGGGAACAGGTAGAAGGCCATTTTGACTAGAACATAGAGTTCAAAAAGGGGTCTAGTTTGTGAATAGTCAGTAAAGGCATATTAGAGCCAGATTGTGGTAGGCTTAAATGCCAAACTGTGGTGGGGTTTGTGTTTTGGTTTGGTTTGGTTTTATTATTTTTTTGTTTGTTTTTTATGCCACAGAGGCATTAGAGAACCACTGAATACTTTTGAAGAGGAGAATAAAATCCTCAAATCTATTACTTCTTTGGAAGATTATTTTCAAAATAGTGTGGGAAGAAGGGTGGTAGTAGTAGTCTCTCAGTAACCGAGGATGACGATTGTCTTTGTGTGTTTTCATCGATGATAGATGAGTGTGCACAAAGACACTTGTGTGTGAAGGAGATTTAAGTGGAAAAGTCGATGCACAGAGACAGTCCCACTCTCTCAGCGTTGGAAGCCTGGGTCCAGTGGCACGAAAGGTCATTACACCTGGAGACTTCCTCAGCTGCATTGGATGGCCGTGTTGTCTTTTGTGCTCCAACATGCCCTAAGCACTCCACAGCGTTTTGCTGCATTGCCATCTCAGCCGTTGAACCTTCTTATTGGTTTCTTCCATCTGTTTAGCCGAAGCAGTCTTTGCATGCTGGGTGAGCAAGGCCCTGGTTCACCAGAAGAAGAGTGGAGAAGGGAGATAAATAACTGGAAGTGGGAGACTAGTTAGCAAGTTGTTTCAATAGTCCAGACATGAGGTGATAAGGGACTCAACTAGGGTAGTGACTGTGTGAAAGAATATGCCAGATGTGAAATGTTATAGAAATAAGATTTAGCAACTCACTCAATATAGGGTTAAAAGATAGAGGAGGGTGAACAATAGCTCTAAAATGGTGAACTTAAACAAAAAAAAAAAAGGAAAATTTAGAAGAAGGGTGAGTTTGGGGATAGAGGGGGAAAAATAATGAGTTCCAGTTTGGGAATGTTGAGCTTGAGGTATAAGTGAGATATTCAAGTGGAAATATAAAGAAAAAGCTGTTGATAAGTGACTAGAGTTCCAAGAAAGAATTCAGCAGGTATTTAGGTAAGGGAGTCATTATCTAAAAAGAGATGATCATTAAAATTGAACTATTATTCATTATTATTAATTTATAATATTCAAATGATTTGTTATTAATATTATTATTTATAATATGGTATTATGAAATTTAAAATAGGAACTGGTAAGATAACCAAGAGAGGATCTATACAAAGAGAAGTAAATTGAACAAGCATTTTTAAAGTATCTACTTATAGGGGGCAGCTGACAGGCTCAGTGGATTGAGAGCCAGGCCCAGAGACAGGAGGTCCTGGCTTAAAATATGACCTCAGACACTCCTTAGCTGTGTGACCCTGGGCAAGTCACTCAACTCCCGTTGTCTAGCACTTACCACTCTCCTGCCTTAAAACCAATACACAATGGAAGGTAAGGGTTTAAAAAAATAAATAAATAAACAAATAAATAAAATAACTACTATGCTCAACACTGGAAATATTCCTTAAAAAAAAAAAACTTATACCAAAACAGTACCTGCCCTCAGGGAGTTCACAGTCTAATGTTGGAGACAACATACAAACAACGATGTACAAACAAGATATTTACAAGATAAAATGGACATAATCTCAAAGGGAAGACATAAGCATAAAGAAGAATAAGAAAAAGCTGTTTGCAGAACATAGGATTTCAGCTGGGACTTGAAAGAAGACAGGTCATAAAAATGAGGAGAGAGAGCATTCCCACCATGGAAAACAGCCAGTGTAGAGAAAGTGTCTAGAGATGGAGTATTTTGTGCAAAATAAAGCAAGGATGTCAGGGTCATGAGATTACAGAGAGGAATAGGTCAGAATACAAAGGGCTTTAAAAGCCAAACAGAATTTAATATTTGATCCTAGAGGGAGTTGAGAGCCACTATATTTTATTGAATAGGAAAATACACACCTGGGCTTTAGGAAGATCATTTTGACTCAGGGAAGTTTGGATTATAATAGGGAGAGATTTGAAGCAGGAAGACCAAACAGTAGACTATGGCCATAGTTCAAGCATGGGGGTGATAGGAGTCTATACCAAGATGGTGGCAGTGTTAGAAACAAGGAGGAGGTAATATACAAGAGATATTTCAAGGTAGGATAGACAGGACTTGGCAACAGATTGGATATGGGGAATAAGAAAATGTGAGGAGTCACGGATGCCAACTAGGTTATGAGTCAGAGGACTAGAAGGATCAATTTCTGATGGGTAATTTAAAACATCATCATGGCAGCATCACCTTGCTTTTATTTATTTATTAAATAAAAACCTTTTAGGTTCTGTCTTGGATTCATTGGTTCGGAGGCAGAAGAGTGCTAAGGGCTAGGCAATTGGGGTGAAGTGACAAGCCCAAGGTCACAGAGCTAGGAAGAATCTGAGGTCAAATTCAAACCCAGGACCTCCCATCTCTAGACCTGACCCAATCTACTGAGCCACCTCCCTGCTCTCAATGCCTCACATTTATATAACATTTAAAAATTTGCAAAGCCTTCTCAGAATAACCTGTCATCTACTTTAGAAAGCTTTTTGTGATTCCTTTCCCAGACAGCAACAACCTTCCTACTCAAATCTCACATAGCACTATTTTCAACTTTCTAATGCACTTACTAAGTAATGTATATCTAGTTGTGTTGGTATTTTATATCCCTACTAACCTATTGGGGGGAGGGGGGAATATTGAAAAGGAAGCTATTATCTATAGTGTGCCTCTCCCAAGACCTAACATAGTACACATAGCAGGTGCTTAATTTATATTTGTTGCCTTTTTTAGAACGTCTTCTACAATGGTTAAGATTTTTTTAATTTATTTCAGTTTCTAATCAAGGATCAAAAATTCAGGATAGAAAATGATAGTGGATCAGTGTCACTCATTGAAGGATAGGTCCTAGAAAGCCCCCTGACAAGACAAATCACATAGTTTTCCTTTTTTCAATGCCCTCTCAAGCATTCCAATGACATCTGGAAGAAAGCCTCAATTAGGTGCTAATATGTCTTAAACACCTGCCAATCTCCCTTTTAACAAGGAGGCCAGACCCTTAGACTCAAGGCTCTTTGTGGGGCAGTAGTAGCCAAAGAGACAGAAAGTCAACCTGGATTGGTTCCAGGAGCCAGGAAAGTTCTTTGCACATGTGGAATATTTGAAACTTTGAATCCAGAGGATTTTCTGTGTAAAGAAAAGAGGATAAACATTGACAAGTGTGTGAATCTAATAAATGCATGCACATACAAGCAGGCTCTGCACAGTCAGAAGGGTAAGTGGGCTGAAGAAGAGCTACATATTTAGAGAGGGAGGGGCAAGAGAAATTCAGAGGCCCTGTTTACACTGGCATATGCGAAGTATATGGTTGAGAAATTACTTGGTTAAATTGATAAATATAGGCATTCAAACCAGATAATTCAGACTCAACAGGAAAAAAAAAAAAGCTTCCTCACAATCCTAGTTTAGGGTCTAAATTCTCTGAATGATTATTTTCTTAAATGTTGTAGTGTCATGAACCTCTTGGGCAGTCTAGTGACCAAAAGAATGTGTTTAAATGCATAAAATAAAATACAAAGGAATACAAAGGAAACAATTAAATTGAAATAAAAATGTAATTTTCTCTTCCAAGTTCTCATACTCCCTGAAAAACAACTACAGAATCCTTGGGGAGGTTCCATGAACCCCAGATTAAGAACTCCTACTTTATGTCTACACGTGCATTTGGTCAGCTTAAGGCAGTTGATGCAACAAAGATGGAAACAGAGACACTTTCTCTTAAGCAGGTGATACTCTTTTTGAAGAAATAAGATGAGACTTTTAGGGAGCTCTTTGCTCCCTAGATGCAGCTTGTGGGAGGACAGGGAAGACCAGGGTGATTTGTCTAAAGTTAGACAACTCAAGGGGGGCGGGGAAATATCCTTTCTCCCCCTAAACAACAGAATAACCCCAGACCTTCTCATGGTTTTCTTTCCAAAATCTTAATGAGCTTTCTTGAACAAGGGGGTGGTTGCTTTAAAAGAAATTTTCCCCCCAATGCTCATCTTTCAAAGTACTCATTTTCCAGTCTTTATTTTAAAATTTCATCAGCATTGTTTATAATCACCCTCCCCTGGCTTCTATTTCTGACAGTGTCTCATGCATGAAACATATTTTGGGTCATTATTGTTGCCCATAACCTTCCCTCCCAACCCTCCCTCCCCACCTCCCTGCACCCTTCACCCCCATGTCAGACATATAATGAATTGCTATTCCTTCAGACAACAAGGTTGAAAACTTGTCTCCAAGACAACGGAGTATCCTGGGGTGGGTGGGTGGGGAAGAGAGTGAGCTGGGCCAGGAAAGGCTTGAAAATGGGGGAGGGGAAGGGGGAGCCACAGAGATGATATCATGCCTGTAGACGGAAACTGGCCAATCAGCTCTTAAGGATGTGATGTCATCTCCCCCCACCCCCACCCTCTTTTAGCCTAGGTAACCCCACTGAGAATTCTCGATGTGGTGAATTGAAGTTGTATAGCAGAGTGAGAGAATGAGAAAGAGAGAGAGAGAATAAAAAAGAGAGAGAGAGAATGAAAGAGAAAAAGAGAGGGTCCCTCGGAACACACCAAGCAGACACTAGTCTTCACCAGAGGCAACCCCATAAAGATGTCATCGGCTTTGGCTCTCCCTTTTTACAACACAATGAATTCTCTTTTTGGTGGGACTAGAGGGATCCAGGGAAAGGCTAGGGGAAAGATTTATTTTGCAGTCCTTGGAAGGGAAACACCAACCAGCAACTTGTGAATGAAATGTCGGAAGATCAGGGCCCCCTAGCCTAGCCAGAGAGAGAGGGGGAGAGAGAGAGAGAGAGAGAGAGAGAGAGAGAGAGAGAGAGAGAGAGAGAGAGAGAGAGAGAGAGAGAGAGAGAGAGAGAGAGAGAGAGAGAGAGAGAGAGAGAGAGAGAGATTTATGTAGCTCAGATCTAATGAGTCCAGTGTCCACATTACTGAAAGGAAATGATCATTTACGTTCTTATGGTTTGGGCAAATGTGGCTAGCCTGGTATGGCAGGGAACTAACTAAAGGAGATTTGGGGCAGAGGGAGGGAGGAGGAGGAGGGGGAGGAGGAGGCTGGGTCAGCCTTGGAAACAATGGCAGCGACCAGAACTCGGTGCCAGGCTCCCATGAGAAATAAACAGCCAGTACTTTAGGGAGGCAATAGGGGTTCCTTGAAGAGACTTTGAGGTAACTGTTATGGAGGAGGAAAAGATTATATTTATACTGTTTTGCAGAAAGCAAATGTTTTCCTTTGGGGCTGGGATGTGCCACAGTTTTGCAAACAGTCACTCAGGCTTCCTCAAAACAGGGTGGGCAAAACCTAACTGAATAGAATGTCAGAGTTGGAAGGGACCTTAGAGTCCCATTCCTGTCATTTTTTTTTTACTTTTCTGGGGAAAATGAGGCCCAGAGAAGAATAGTGTAGTCAGGTCTAGAATGTCATTCTCCTTACTCTTTCTTATTCCTGTGTCCATCCCAAGATGCTGATTTCCTTCTTCTGACCAGAATGCTAGGTCATTATAAGATTATAGGATTTTAAACAAGAAGTCTGGCAGATATCATCTGGTCCAGGCCCCCTCCACCCCCCATTTTACAGATGAGAAAAGGACCAGAGAAGTATCATGAGTTCCCCTAAATCACAAACGTATTAAGTAGCAGTGTTGTTGATATTGTTGTTGTCCTCTTTGTTAAGTCCTATCTGACTCTTAGTGACCTCATTTGGGGTTTTCTTGGAAAAGATACTGGAGTAGTTGCTATTTTCTTCTCTAACTTATTTCGCAGATAAGGAAACTGAGGCAAACTGGGTTGAATGACTTGCCCAGAGTCATCCTACTAGTGTCTGAGAGCAGATTTGAAGTCAGCAATTTGTAGATTGAAATCCATTATCTGATTCTAAATCCAATGCTCTCTCAATTTAACCACTGAGTCCCAAAGGGTCATTGAATCGTATACTGAAAGTTTGAAAGAGACCTTGGAGAGATCACGAATTCCAGCCTTGATTTTACAAATGAGGAAACTGAGGTACCAATAAATTAAATTATTTGCCCCTTACTACAAAGCTGTTAAGTACCTAAAATAGGATTTGAACTCAGGTCTTTTCCTGCCTGCACATCCAAATCTCTCCATTATCCTATCTAGACACACAGGTCTTAGTATAGTGCTATTTTTTCCTTTCTTTCTTTCGAAGAATCCAAAAGCACAGGTTATTTCATTCTGGCTTTGGGGGATAGTCTCATAATAAATTCAAAGTTTATAACAACATGGCAAGGTTGGGTCTTGGGTTTTGTTTGTTGTTATTTCTTTTTTCTAGATCAATTTATTGAATTACTTGGCACAACCTAGAGACCCAGCTTGTATAACAATGAGCTGATTCCGTCCTTGCTGTGGCAAGCTGGAAGCCTGCAAAAATATCCGGCGGGGCTCCCTAAATCTGATCTCAACAGTCACTACTCCAGCTCCAGCTGCTCTTTAGAAGGAAGAAAATGATATTACCTAACCAGGTGCTCTATGGGGCATTCATCACAAAAGAGACCTGGAAAGGTAAAAGAGCGCTAAGAAAGGAGACTGAAAAGTAACTCCATATATTTCTAATATCCTCAAGAAATCATCTATATTGTCAAAAAATTGGCAATCCAGCTTGACTTAAATCTGTGACAGGTGCTTCAGAGTCTCCAAAGAGATATCTCTGGAATGAAAATTTGAACTCCAAGAGTGATTCTTTGGGGCAAAGTTCTTATGGACAAAGGAGTTTCTCCTACATACAGACTAACAGGGTCTGAACATCCTCTTACATGGTATGCCAGCAGGCTTCAAATGATTCTTAGACATTCATAGCTTTTAGATATTTGAGGACAAACACCCCCTTTTAGAATCAGAATTAGGAGATTATAGTCAATAAATGAAGAAATAAATATTTATTAAGCATCTACTGTATGCCAGACACCAGACTAAATATTAGTGAGAGAAAATCTTTAACTTCTAGATCAAAAGTGCTAAATCCATCTCCTTGCTACCAACCAGATCAGCTAATAATAAGAAATAAACAATTTAAGTTGGCATCTATCTATTGTTCTATCCCTTTCAATGTACTTTCCACAGATTTCCTTACTTGATTTTCTCAACAAGTCAGAGAGGTCATTTGAGCAGGCATCATACCCATCTTAGAGCTGAAGAAACAAAGGCAACAAGAGATAAAATGTCTTACCCAAGGTTGCAAAATCAGAAAATTGCATAGACAGGATTTGAACCAATTTGCAATGTAGTATTATGGAAAGAGTTTTGCATTCAGAAACCTGGGAAGACTTCAACAAAATTATTCAGAATGAATTGGGCAGAATCAGATTTATACCAGATGTGCCAAACATGAAGACCACAGGCTTAAGTAGATTAAAATGTAATTGGGAAATATAATAACAAAATAAATATATAAAATATGATAAATGTATAAAATATAAATATAGTATGTATAATAATTATGTTACATTAATATAATTATATAATAATATAAATAAAATAAAACATTGATGATCTTAATATATGGTTTTCTAAGGACCCAAAGGAATCCTGATCTATGATTCAGTGGCCCTGTTTCTAGTTGAGTTTGACACCAACAATTTATGCAGTGATATATAGGAAAACAACAGTGAAAAACTTAAGAACACTAATAAATTAAATATTCAAGGACAATTGCAAAGGATCAATGTTTCCCGCTTCTTGTCAGAGAAGTGCAAAATAAAACATACATTTTCAAACACACTCTGTTCATTTTTCCTTTTACCTGACTAGACTTATTTGTTACGAGGTAGGCCTTCTATTTGTAAGGAGTAGTTAGGAGTTTGTGATAGGGAGAGTGTGCTAGACCCAGCTTCCGCCAGCTCTTTTGAGCGAATTGTTCAATTTTCAATATGAGCATTTACACCTTGGAAATCAGCCATTGCTACAACTCAGAGCTTGATTTATGGTTTTGTTGATCATCTATACTTAAGAAAGTGATAGAGAAAAATGTGAATAAATGCAGATTAAATTTTAAAGTGTGCCATCTATACTTTTTTTTTTCTCAGAGTATTACTTGTCCAAAACATTTACCAGAATATCACTGGGGATGGTGACGCTAAACACAAACACACACACAAAGTGAACGAAATATTTTAAATATATAGAAGAGAGTAGGAGACAGACTAGCAAAGTTTGTTTATTGCTCACATGCTGACTCTAATATCTACTTTTTTAAAAAAGCAAATAACATAAAAGAAATGTGTAATTTTTTATATAATCTTTTATGTTCTTCTTGATTTATTGCAAATTTCCCTTTTGTCAAAGTTTATTGAGCTCATAATTAAAAAAAAGAAAATTTAAAACAGAAAGAAACAAAACAAAAAAGGATTCAGAGTGGACTCAGAAGGTTTGGGTTTGAATCCCAGCTCTGATACTTAATATAACAGCAGCAGCAGCAGCAGCAGTAGAGGTAGTAGTAGTAGTAGTAGTAGTAGTAGTAGTAGTAGTAGTAGTGGTGGTGCTGGTGGTGGTGGTGGTGGTAGGAGTGGTAATAGTTGTAGGGATAGTCGTGGTAGTACTGGTAAGAATAGCTAGCACTTATAAAGAGCCTACTATGTGCCAAGCACTGTGCTAAGCATTTTACAATTATTCTCCTGTTGATCCTCACAACAATCCCAGGAGGTAGGTGCTATAATTATCCTTATATTTTAACAGGGGAAAGTTGGACAGTAGGGAAGTGACTTGTCCAGGGTAGTCCAAAGTTAGATTTGAATTCAAGCCTTTCTAAATCCAAACCTTACCACTCTATCCATTGCACCCTGCTTCCTCATTTAACAAGTACCTTGGGGAAATTGCTACACATCTCTGAGCCTCAGTTTACTCAACTCTTCCAAAAACTGAGGGATTGGGTTAAATAACTGCTCCAAATACAGTATCCTCCATTTTATTCCACAACTTCAAATAATAATAATAATAACAACAACAACAACAATCCATGGGGTTCTGGACACAGTTTGTCCAAGATCACAGAAGCCAATTGTCAAATTTCCAGTGTGAACATTTACACCTCAGAAATTGGCAAACACTACAAGTCAGGGCTTGATTTATATTTTGTTGATTGACTAACCTTAATAAAGTGATGGAGAAAATGTTAATAATGCAGATTAAACTTCAAAGTATATTGTGAGTACATTTTTTCCCTAAGAGCTAGTTGCTAAATATTTACCAGCACACCCCTGATAATAATTCACATTTATATTGTACTTTGGAGAAGTATTGCTTACAGGGTCCCATTAAAACTCCAAATTGAGAAAATAATTGAAACAACTTTTACCAGCCCCATTTTATAGGCAAAGAAAATTGATACTGGAAAGAAAGACTGGGCCCAGAGCAAAGAGTCACTAGCAAAGCTGGGCTATGCTACATGGTGGACACCAACAAATGGGATGCCTCCCCTGGCTCTCTCCTGGAAGACCACCATAGTTAAAGCCCAGTGGTGTACCATACTGCACATTTCGGGGCAGGCCTGAGCTCCCAACATTATTGTTTTACTTAAGCAGTGCTCAATGAGAAGGGGGGTTTCCTTGGGAAATCCCCCATCAATCAGACAGAGTGAGGCAAGGAGCTGTTGCTAAATCCATGAGCAAATAAAGGCAGTTGCCTTCTGTTCCCAGGGTTACAGGGAGCAATTCCCACAAAACTGAAGGGACTAGGGTTTGTGGCCCAGACAGGAGAATTTCCAGAGAAAGCAGTAATGGACATAGGATGCCCTGAGGGGAGAACCGCAAGCACGGGAGGGTTAGGGAGAACCTTCCCTATTGAGTCGTTTATACTGCAGAAGTCCGTTGGTTCTGCATAAAGAAAGGATGGAGCCCAAAGAAGGGACCCATGGCACTGCTTCAGCACTATGGAGAGAACAGCAGGAACCATGGGATCCTCAGTTTCTCCTTTTCAAGTGGAAATATTTGCATCATGGTAAACCCCTACCTGGGCTTCCTGGTGGGGAAAAAAGCCCAGGCTGAGAGCCTCCCTGCCCGACTGTATCTCCCTTGACCATCACAAGAAGATAGTGCCAGGGTTTCCACTTCAAATCTCAACTGACCTTTAAGGCTTGACTCATGTCATCTTCAATAAAGAAGCCTTTCCTGAACCCCAGGCAGAGTTAGTAGGATTCTCCCCGACCCCCTCAGATTACAGTCTATCTACTAATCAGTTTACATGGCTTTCCCCTTCCCTGAAGGTTTGGAATGTTCCATGGTTGTCTTTGTATTCTTAGCACCTAACACAATGAGGTGCACATATTCTGTGTTTAATAAATGCTTGCTGGATTGGATCAGCTTGTGTGCCCTTTGTATTATGCCTTTTGCAGAAAGGCGCATTATCTCATAACTCCCTAAAGAAGCTGAGGAAAGGAGTTTCAGTATTTGGCAAAGGGAAGACACACTCTTCTCAGGCTCCTGGATGATTTAGGTTCTGACTAAAGCATAGGGTTAGAATGCCAGTTCTAAAATCTGGAAGACTCTTCTTCCTGAATTCAAATCTGTCCTCAGATATTTACTAGCTATGTGACCTTGAACAAGTCACTTAATCCTATTGGCCTCAGTTTCCTCATCTGTAAAATAAACTGGAGAAGAAAATGGCCAACCACCCTAGGATTTTGCCAAGAAAACCCCAAATGGAGTCACAAAGAGTCAGAGAAGACAGAAACATCTGAACAACAACAAAACTAGGGATTCAAATCATGCTAATTTAGCTTTTAGAGTGGAGAGCTGCCAACTAGATCTTCAAATGTTCTACTGGATCCAAAATTCTTTAGTAGCAACCTCCAGAAATTGACATATGGCCGAGAGAAATGTGGACAGAGACCCCAGTCCTTCCATGCCTGAAGCACTAAAGAGCAAAGAGGTCAGCCATCATTTGACCACCCCAGGAGTAGTTTTCATTGGCTCCTATGGAATCTCTGGCTGGCCTGTTGTGGACCTACAACTCACATAGCCATTCACAGGGTAAACAGAAATGCTGGACTCATCTTCCTATCTGTATCTGTATTTGTTCAACTTAAAAATGAGGTCAAGAGCAGCTGTCTGAGGGTACAAAGCATACAAAGTCACAGAAGTAGCCCCAGACACTGCCTGATCCCTAGACTTGTATTTAAGATCTCTCTTTCCCACCCACACCTCAAGTAACTGCACCTGGATGAGAAGGGAGAACCTGAGCCATAAGTGTCTCCAGGTAAAATAATACCCTTAAATGCCACATTTGTCATTAAGGCCTTAGTACCAAATGATCCAAGGAAGCTTGGATCTATACAGGTTAGCCATGAAAATTAAAGTGAGCCCACATTTATCAAGTACCTACTAGGTACTAAGCACTAGACTTTACAATTATTCTTTCATTTGATCCCCATAATCATTCTAGACACAAATTCTATCAACCCCATTTTATAGTTGAAGAAGCTGAGGACTTAAAAGCCTAAATCATTTGCTCAGGGTCACACAGCTAGTAAATTTCTGAGGTAAGATTTGAACTTCAGGTTTTCCTGATTCCAGGTCCAATGCTCTAGCCTCTCCCTATATAACTGTCTGCTTAAGGGAAATACAAGCAATTCTGTTCAGGTCTGCTCCTGAATGATAATCATACAGGGCTTTTTTAGGGGGAGGAGAAACACCCCAGCAGTTCTGACTATATTACTACCTCTGAAGTCAAAGGCAGAAAGCTGCCAATCACCAAGAAAATGGAAATTTTTAGCCTGGGATGTTCTAATTATAGAAATTTCCAAATATGAAGGGTGGAGAGTACAGAGGGAAAGATGGGCAAAAGGGAAGTCTTACTGGGCAAAAGAGAGGGAAATGATTAAGGAAAAGGTATCCTGTGGACAGAGAAAGGCAAGGTCAGGTTAAAAGAAAAAACACCACCAGAAATTTCTTTAGGCTATAGATGTGCCCTTAATAAGTTCCTATCCCCAGCTTAAACAAAATGAATTCCAGAATAATAAAAGAATTTGCAGGTGTGATTATAAGAACCAATGGAAGTCTAAAGGGGGTGAACCTGAGCAAGTCATTTAACCCCAATTGTCTAGCCCTCAAAGATCTTCTGTCTTAGAATTGTTACTAAGACAGAAGCTAAAGGTTAAAAAAAAGCAATGTAAGTAATCTTTGAAAAAATTATAGAATATTCTGCAACAAATCAAACATTTATTAAGCATCTACTATGTGCCAGGCACTATGCTAAGTTCTGGGGACACATAGAAAGCCTTTCCCAAAAGAAAAGCAAAAACAATTCTTGCATTCAAGGAGTTTATAATTCAAAGAGTACAAACAAAATATAAAAAGTATAAATTGGAAGTAATCTCAGAGGAAAGGCACTAGCTTTAAAGGGGATTGGGAAAGGCTTCTTGTAGAAAGAGGGATTTTAGTGAACACCTGATGCCAAAAGATAGTGGTAAGGAGAGAGAACATTCCAGGTTTGGGGGTCAAACACAGAAAAATGCTCAGCATCCAGATACTTAGAGTCACGTGCCAGAAATAGTAAGGAGGTTGGTGTCATTGGATCACCAAGTATATAGAAGGGAATAAGATACAAGACCAGAAAGATAGCAAGGAACCAGCATATAATGGACTTTAAAAGCTAAACAGAGGATTTTATGTCTGATCCTAAAGAAGCATGAGTAGAGTGGGGAGACACTTAAAGCAGGGAAATCAGTCAGAAGGTCATTGCAATAGTCCAGAAAAAAGAGCTTGCCTGAGTCTGGTGGCAGTGTCCAAGGAAAGAAGAAATGTATATGAGAGATGTGAAGTAGAATCAGTAGGAAGTAGTGACAGATTGGATATTGGGATGAAAGAGAATGAAGAGTGACATCAATGATGTGACACCAGATGACACCAAAATTGTGATTTTGGTATACCTAGAAAATAACAAGAAAGGAAGAGGGAAGGATTTGGGGAATACAGGAATAAGTTCAGTTTGGGACATGTTGAGTTTAATATGTCTTCAGGACATGCAGTTCGAGATGCCCAAAAGGCATTTGGAGAGGCAAGACTGGATATAGGCAAATATGCCTTCTTTTAAAACAATTATAGGTCAGTGGGCTTGAATTTTAATCCTAGCAAAATTTGGGGCAGGTAGGTGGCTCAGTGAATAGAGAGCCAGGACTAAAGACCAGAGATCCTGAGTTCAAATATGACCTCAGACACTTAACCCCAACTGCCTAGTCCTTACCACTCTTCTGCCTTGAAACCCATACTTAGTATCAATTCTAAGAGGAATGGTGGGAGTTTTTAATAAAAATCTTAGCAAAATTCTCTTAACATTCTCCTCCCTTTTACTAGCTATGTGTCCTTGGGCAGTAAACTAACCTTTCTGAGTCTTACTCTTCTTATCTGTGTGCAACATGGATTAAACCCCATGGAATATATGTAGAGCTATCTTGCCTGTGTCCAGCTGATCACATGTGCTGGTTCATGATTGACATGAAGAAATAATTCCTCAATCAATTAGTCCCTATGATGGTAGCTAAGGAAAGACTGCAACTGTTTTAAAAGAAGAGATAACATCTGATTAGATCTCTTCCTTTCTGACTAGATTCTATGGCAAGTAGCCTTCTCTCAATAGAATTCCTTTGAAACAGTTTGGCGACCACAAAGATAAAGTAGCTAAAAAGCAAGGGCTCTGCTAGACAAGCAGGTCACAGGTTTTAGGTCTCTGGCTACCTTTTCTGCTTTGTGTTTATTTCATGATCATAGATTACTTCAGAGTGAATAAATCTAAAATGGACTTGTCCAGTCTTGGATCGAAACCTTTCAGTTAAAAAGGTTCATAGGTTCCAGGCTTTCTTAGATGAAGCTGCCTGGCAGCAAGGGGATCTTCCACACTGAAGATAACCACTGACAGGAGAATTAGGTAAATTATTGGCTGAGCTTGCCTGAAAAACATGGACCTAGACAAAATATTTTGAACTGTATGGAATTAAGGTGAAATGTAAAATGCCAGTTCATCAATCCTGCAAACTACAGATGTTCTGATTTTTACATCTTAACCTCCTAGGAGAATGTGACAATAGTTATACAACTTTATTTTGTTTTTAAGGGATTTTTTAATAAATGCATACATGGGGACTTGTGTGTATTTTTCTTTTTGTAGAAGGGAAATTTCTTGTGTGTGTGTGTGGGGGGGGGGATAGGTGTCTTAAACCTGATCCATATTATACATAGAGTACCTTTCCACTCATCTCTTTTTGAAGAGACTCTAAACCTGAGAAAAATTTGGGGGTTTGAGGGGTGGAGAGAAAGGAGGGGAAGAAAAGGGAATAAATATTTATATAGATACTATTAAGTAAAAGGCATTTTTTTCCAAATGTCTTATTTAATCCTCACAATAATCCCTAAGGTAGCTATAATAGCTTCATTTTCAGTTAAAAAAAAAAAACCTCAAGCAAATAGAAGTTAAGTAACTTGCCCATGGCTATGTAGCTAAGTGTCTGATGTTGGATTTGAACTCTGTTCTTCCTGACCCCAAACCTAGCACTCTATCCACTGTGCCACGTAGTGTCATTCTTAGCAAGATTTCAAGAATTAGGAAGGGTACAAGAGAGGGATGGAGAAACTTTTAGAGACTCAGTTGCCCAAACTACAACCCTCATGCTACGTGTAAGTCACCCCTTTATCCCAGACAGGGGAGGGAGGAAGCACTCCCATTGGCTGCTGGGCAGAGGGGCAGCTAATGAAAGAAATATCCTCATGAAGAGGGGGAGCGGAGCAGCCCCTTCTGACACACTGGCACAGGTATAAGAGATGGGGAGAGGTTCAATGGAAAGAACTTGTTCCTTCTTTTAAAGGTCAGGCTATCTAGGTTTGAAGTAACACATGTTCGGGTCCAGAATTAGAGGGGGCTCATTAATGAAAAGGAAGAGGATATAATACCCCAGATCCTTGGACTCAGAAGCAGTTGTACACATGTTAGACATAAAGTAAAAAAGGTTAGACTAGGCAACCTCTAAGGTTCCCTTCAGTTCTAAATCCTATAATCATATGAATCCTCCCTACCCAGATTATTCAGTCTCTGCTTCCTGCTGAAGTCCTTTTTATGAGACAAAACTGTACACCTTATATTCTCACTAAAGAAACCTAGTAAATATGAGTATTATTTGGGGTATGCTTTTTATTGAAGGTTAGAACTAAAACCTACCCTATGCCTCCTCAGAGCCTGTTTCCCAGGTCCCTTCCAGCTCTAACTCTATAATCCCATGATCCCACTGTTTATGCTTTGGCAAGGTTATAGGATTTTCAGAGTGGAAGGAGGCCTTAAAGATTGTCTGTAAATGAGGTCAGAGAAATGAAGTGACTTGCTAGTCAATGACAAAGTCATGAGCCAGGTCTCCCACTCGATTTCACCTACCCTTTCTCAGCAGTTAGGCTCTTCCCACATGACTTCAGTTGTGAATTTTTCCCTCAGAGCAAGCAAGGACTTTGGGATACAAACAGTCAATAGTACTATGGACAAGTACATTGCATTAGAGCAGTTAGGTGGCTCAGTAGATAGAGATGCAGGTCTGGAGTCAGGAGGACCTGGGTTCAAATGTGACCTCAAATACTCCCGAACTATGTTACCCTAGACAAATCACTTAACTCAGTTTGCTTAGCCCTTGCTTTCTGTCTTAGAGTTGTTACTAAGACAGAAATTAAAAGTTTTGAAGGGAAAAAAATGTTCATTGAATATGAAGTCAGAGAAGCCAAGTACTGGTCCAAATTTCATCCTTTACTACCTATGTGACTTTGAGCAAGTCATTGCTCTTCCCTGGGTCTCGGTTTCCCCATCTCTAAAATGAGAGGGAGGGTGGGTTTGGATTAGAAAAGTCTGAGGACCCTTCCAACTTTAAATCTATGATCTGGGGCTCTCAGGATCCTAAAATCACCCCCTGAGCTCAGTAAAGGAGTTTGCATCTCTTTATCCTTGCCTGGGGCCCTTTCACAAGGCCAGAAGGAGGAACAGTTGAATCATCAGTCCTGCTACGTCAAGTTCAAGGATCCTCTGCCATCTAGTCATTAACCACAGCAGGGTGTGTGGAGAGAGGGAGTCCTCTCCAGGAACCCCCAGGTTTGTTCCTGCCTGGGCTAACGAGACAACTGGCACCCGGGCCTGGTAGGGCCCCTTGCTCCTCTGACCTCAGCTTCTTGGGCTGTGGGACCAGCCCCGGCTTGATTCACCTGAGGATGACAAATGGAGCTCCATGGCTCCTTCTTCTTCCCTCTCTCCTCTTTCCCTCCCTAACCCCCAGCCAGGCTTTCTGGGAGCGAAACATCCCAAGCTGTCCAAGAGAGCTGCCGGCCAGCTTGCCACTCAGGGAATGTTGGGCATGGGCTAGACCAGAGAAAAGGAGCGCAAATGGAATGGAGTGGGGTGAGGTGGGGGTGGGCAACCATCTGGCCCTAGCCGCTGTGTTGGGGTGGGGGTGGCAAGTGCATGTCCCCATGAACAGAAGCACTTGGCTCCCTCCTCCTGCAAGAAAGGTTTGCATTTGGTTACCATTCCCATGCACCGTACCGCCCCCTCCCCTCCCTGCCCCCAACCATCCCTCCCCTGTGGGCAAATTAGGACATGTCCGGAAACGATTACAATCAGCTCCACTGAGAGCTGCTCCGTAGAGCTGCTCCAGAGCTCAGCTAGTGCAAAAAACATCCTGTTCTCCCATTTTATGAATGAGCGAACCTGTATGCTTTCTATAAATGTCAAAATAAATCACCAGTGGGCATTCCCCTCCTGGCAAGAGGAAAACCCAGCTACAACTACATTGTCAGTCGGAAGGAGGCCGCAGGCCAAGTTAGGTCTTTCTCCTTGGGGATGGCAGAAAAGAGCCAGAGGACCTTGCTATTATTGTCCCTCCAGTTCTCTAGAGGCCACATTTTACACACACACACACACACACACACACACACACACACACACACACACACATCACTACTCTTTCTATGCAAAAGAGAATGAGCAGCTTTCTTGATGAAGCTCATAATCATTCTTATTTCCCTGTGGCCCTCCTCGGCATAGCCCAGGATAAAAGCAAGGCCACTATTGTACAGCCTCAGCTGAAATTGGCTCACATAGAGACCAGCAGATGTGTAGAACAGGAACTGGGACAGTCAAGTCATTTTTCTTAAGCTGCATTGAAGCATGCATTCCCATCCTCACTGCTGCAGACTCCTTCCCTTTCCTCTTTTATGCAAGAATGTATATTTCATTTACTGGATCATTCCTATATACTAGGAAGAATTACTGGGGATTCTTGTGTCTAGGCTCTGGGTCAGAGATACCATCTAGTCTGCTCCTTTTTGCGTTTCCCTTTATCCTTGAGAATCCCAAGGAATGTCTTCCTTTTTAACAGAATTTTGTTAATGAATGAAGGACATGAGGGTTCTTTTCTGGTGGATGTGACTGTCCACCTGTCAATTTGATGAAGGGCTGAGGTTGTTGATAGCCCACCTATTTTTTTTTTAAACCCTTACTTTCGGTCTTGGAGTCAATACTATGTGTTGGTTCCAAGGCAGAAGAGTGGTAAGGGCTAGGCAATGGGGGTCAAGTGACTTGCCCAGGGTCACACAGCTGGGAAGTGTCTGAGATCAAATTTGAACCTAGGACCTCCCATCTCTGGGCCTGGTTCTCAACCACTGAGCTACCCAGCTGCCCCCTGATAGCCCACCTCTTAATTAGTTATCATGGATTAAAGATGTCTTTAGATGGTCAGGGGAGGGGTTAGTGATTAATGAGCTCCTAAAAATCCATCAGGCTGCCTGACCTGCCTGGGGTCATCCCCTGGTCATAAGAGATAGCTATGAGACCTATAACATTTTATCAGTTATGATGCTACCTAACTAGTAAATCTGATGTAATCAATAAGCTTAAATTCTTACCCAAAAATCAGTTTTGAGTTGATTTTAATCATAACATCTGTATCTTTCCCTAATCATTTTTTAAAGAACCCTTATATTTATAAATCAGCTTTATGGTATACCATAATGGTATATGGTATACTTGCCCTACTCACAACAACTCTGTGAGGTTTACAGGTCATTTATTATTGCTTCCATTTTACAGATTGGGGAAACCAGCTCAGAGAAGAGTCCATGATCACACAACTCCAAAGTGGCAGAGATGGGATTTGAACCTATGGCTTCATCTAGAGGTAGAGTGGTATAATGGGAAAACAAAAAGTCATTGAACTGAGAAGACCTAAGTAAATTCCTTGGACAAGTCACTTAACTTCCCTAGATTTCAGTTTCCTCATCTCTAAAATTAAAAGGTTGAACTGAATTCTCTGTAAGGTCTGCTGAGCTGCCATCCCTCTGTGCTTGAAAAGTTGAACAGTGTAACTAGATGGTACAGCAGATAGAGCTCCAGGTCTAGAGACAGAAGGACCTGGATTCAAATTTGGCTTCAGATACTCCCTACCTATGTGACCCTGGGCAAGTCACTTACCTCTATTTGCCTAGCCCTTGCCCTCCTGTCTTAGAGTTAGTTGTTACTGATAGAAATAACAGATTTGAAAAATAAAATAAAAAGGATAGAACACCATAGTCTTCAAACTAATAAGCAATTGTTAATATCACCACATAACCAACTTCTTAACTGATACTAATGAAATGACTCATGGGCAACACAGGTAAACCTATTACACAGAGTGTCATCCAAGCCGTTGACTCAAAAATAACAAGAGGCTGATCCGTTTGTCTTACTTGGTACATAATTGGCAGAGCATCAGTATTTATCAAATATCAAAGTGCATACAAGTCTCTCCACCCCAGGTACTGTTCCTTCTTCTTATCCAGCTCCATTCCAGTGCAGACCACCTCAGACTGGAGAAATTATTGAATCAGTTTCTTTCCAGATGATCTCAATTAGGATCCTAAAAACTTGCCCCCCCATCTTGTGGTACAAGTCCGTAGGACCTACTATGCATAAGGCACCATGCTAGGTATTGAAGAGACAAAGACAGAAAACAAGACATTTCCTGTCATCAAGGAGATTACCTTTTGTGTTTCTACCAAAGTAGAGCTCTTCCAAGAAATCCTGCGTCCTGAAAACTATGATAATTGTTGTTGTTTAGTTGTTTTTAGGCATGTCCAACTCTCTGAGACCACATTTTGGGGCTTTCTTGGCAAAGATACTGGACTAATTTGCCATTTCCTCCTTCAGTTCATTTTACAGATGAAGAAACTGAGGCAAACAGAGTTAAGTGACTTGCACAGGGTCTGAGGTCACATTTGAACTCACAAAGATGTCTTCTTGATTCCAAGCTCAGTATTCACCCATTGTACCTCTGGCTGTCCAATGATAATTAGCATAGATGGTTTTTGAGTCACTACAATTTTACAACAGGTTGCCACAGTCCTGAGTCCATGTTATTTTTTTATGTTAAAAATTTTTTATCATAAAGGTGCTCACACAGAATATAGCCAAGCCACTTAATAAATGCTTATTGATTGATTAATTCCAAGGAAGAGGGTCCAGCCTGAGACTGAGTCAGATTTCAGGAGGAGGAGAATGTATTAAATTTAGAAGGGAAAAAACTTTTATGTTTATTTTCACTAACCTTTAACTGAAGTGTAGCATGTCTTTTAATTATTTTAAATATGCTCTAAGAAGGAATCCATAGGCTTTCCCAGATTGCTAAAGGGAGTATATGACATACACAGGAAAATTAAGAACCCCTGAAGTGAACACTACCTGTTGGACCAGCCTCTTAAAGATAAGCTCAGGTTTCTCTAAGGAAATGAAGTAACCTATTCTTGTTCAGAGAGAACTCTAGAAGGCTCCAAGATAGGGAACTCATACTCCTTCCTTGTATTGGGGTGAAGGGAGGAAGAGAAGGGATTAAGAGGATTTCCCATTCAATCAATCCCACTTGAGACACAGCATAGTCTCACCCAGACAATCCTCCCTCCTTCTAGCACATCTCACCTCCAACCAGGGGTGCACAGTTTGAAGCAGGCATAACTCTATTAAGCAAATGTGAATCATGCGCATAATGCAAGCACTTTTCATTACAAAAATTACAAAAATGTTCATTACAGCTGTCCAACAGTCACCTTCACAGGAATATCAGACCAAATGAGTCAAGGAGAGGAGACCTGCAAACAGGTGCCATAGAAAACTAAGAAGCTGTCCAACATGGGGAAGATGGTGGATCATAAATTGGTTTTTTGCAGAGAGGGAAGGCAATCAGATATGGAGGCTTTAATGGTGGTAAGAAAGAAGATGGAAGTTGGGAGTGGGGAAGTTTATGAACTAAAGATACTGTATATATTCGGCTATTGACTCAACCAAGGACACATCAAATAAATGTATGTGCCAACACAACTTTGACCCTCATGTCACCAAGTAAGAAGAGCACTGTGGAAAGCATTCTATCAATAAAAGAACAATGAGTGGGGAGTTGGGTTCAACTAAAAGCCAACATTTACTCTTCAGAAATCAGCAAATGCTACAATCCAGGACATGATTTATTGTTTCATCGATTTCTAGATTTTAAAAAGTGACAGAGAAAATGTTAATAATCCAGATTATAAATGGGTGGAAATTTCTTCTGGAAATCTAGTTGTCAAAACATTTACCAGCATCCCTTTGGTGGGGTGACTTAGATTAGTGGATTAGTTGAGTTGAAAAAGATCTTTGAAATGTCTTGTCCAGCACTCTCCTTTTACAAGAGCGGAAACTGAGGCCAAGAAAGGGGAAATGATTTGCCTGAGGCCATATAGTTTGTAAGTAGCAGAACTGTAGCAATCTGAATCTAGTTTCTGCTCCAGTGTTCTTTCCATAACATTCTTCCATCAGACCTCAGGTCTCTTCCCTGTAGGAGGTAGATTCTCTGGCAGCCACACACCCCTTAACCTGAATGTTGATCACCAGCTAGCCCCCTGGGGCTCTCTGTCCCCTTGCTCCAGAGAGAGCCCAAGCACTAATGAATGAATGAATAATGCCTATCCCTCTCTCACACTCACACACAGAGAAAGCAAGACCTGGGATTTTCCAGCTGCCAGGTGGCTTGAGAGAAGCTATGCCATCCCCTAGGAGGGCCAATTATCAGCACACATCATTTCAACATGAATTGCCAAGGTGTGCAATCCCGGGGCTACACCTGCAGTGTGTCACGTTCAACGTTTTTCCCCCCTTTTCATTCTTCCATGCCTTTCCTGCCCCCTCTCTAAGCTTCTTCTGACTCCCCTGACTCCCTTCAGGCCCAAACTCGTCGGGCAGGCTTGCCTTGGTACTATAGTTTATCCAAACATCTTCATCGCTTTTCATAAATTCAATCATTCCTTATCAGCCACACCATCAGGAGGAAGGGCAGGAGGGGTTTGTGACTGAAGTGTGGAGAAGAGAAGCTTTAATTAGCCTCCTTGCTCCTCCAGGGTCACCCACAGTTCAATCACTGCCTTCACATGTTCTCAATCACGTAGTTTGAACACAGGGTCGGACTGGACTCCACTCCACACACATCCTTCCCCCTCTCTCCTCTCCTCGGGTCTGACTAGAGCTGACTCCCCTGCCCTCTGCTTCTCTGTGGGCAGGAATTCTACAAGTTGTACATTGAAATTAGCTTCCATTATCTTTTTAGGAAAACAAGCCCTTGACAATAAGCCAAACCAGCCAGCTTCGCTACTTCTCACCAGAATAAGGAAGACGGTTTCAGGGGTTTCTCCCATCCTTCTGTTCAAGGCACAAACATGTCAGTGACAGCATTCCGTGGAGTTCTAATGAGTGGACATCAACCTTGAAGATAAGATCAAGACAAATGACTAGCTTGCAAAAGTATGTCTCTGGGCATGTGTGTGTGTGTGTGTGTGTGCATGTGTGCATGCCTGTGTTTTCTCTGACCATATTAGGACTCTGGATAAGGATTCAGAGGAAATGAGTTCAAATTGCTGAGTTCAAAGCTGATTTGCCACTTCTCCTTGGATATGTCATTTAAATTCTCCGTATCCCAATTTCTTTAACTGTTTAAGCAGGGATGGGACTAGATGATTTCTGGGGCCCTCTTCAATCTCTGATCCAAACTTCCCCTCAACCTATCTCCAATTCACCTGAAATAGAGTAAAAGAAGTCCCTGATCAATTGATAAAAGACACCAATGCTACAAATGGATTAGGCTAGGGACTGCTAGATTGCTCAGTGGATAGAGCACCAGACCTGGAGTCAGGGAGACTTAGGATCAAACCTGGCCTCAGGCACTTCCTAACTTCCTCTTCTCCCACTTCCTTCTCCAATCTGCCTTTCAACCTTCCCAAGGCTCACTTTACACAACTGTCCAGAAAAAAAAATGTTGAAAGGGAATCACCAGTTCAACTTTGGGCAAATCATTTAACCCCCAACTGCTTTGCCCTTTTGCTCTTCTGTCTCAGCACTGATACTAAGATAAAAGGTAAGGGCTTAAAAAAACAACATATTAGGCTACCAATAGGACTGGTTCAGTATCAAGGTCATGGGGTTAAAAGTTCTGGAGCAAGAAAGGAACTTAGAAGACATCTGGGCCAAATGCTCTCATTTTACAGATAACAAAACTGAGGCCCAAAGACATAAAAAAATTGCCCAAGGTCACTTGGGTAATAATAAGAAAAGATAGGAAATGAACCCAGATACCCTGAAATCTTTCCAGCCTCTGATGGTTTCTACAGCTCCTCCCTCTTGCCCTCTAGTCACATATGATTGAAGATATCATTTTTAAATGGAGGCGAGTTTCTCACTGAGATGGTTTTTCATTATCTCCCAGCACTAGGGGTGTATTATTGTATTTGGCCTGAATGAAAAGAGGTGAACGACCTCCTCCCTCCCACTTCCTCCTCCGACTTGCCTTTCAACCTTCCCAGGGCTCTTTACACAACTGTCCGGAGAAAATGACACAAGGGAATCACCAGTGGGGAATGTCAGTGGTTGATCCAGTGATGGCATCTGGGTAGCATCCTGGAGCTAATGACTTGGTAAAGGAAGGAGTTAGAGTCAGTCAACTTGTTGATTTAGGCTCCGGTACAGATGACAGAGATTGCAACACTGTGAAACTGCCTTGTCACAAGGATGGTATTAATTACCACCGAAATAGAAGCTCTATCCTGTTGGCCGGGTGGGGCCAGGGACAAGCCAGGTAGGCTGCCCCTGCCTCCAAACATAGCTCTTCTGGCTGGGAACAGCAGGGAGAAGAAATGCATACCTCGGTCCAAAGTGCTGAGAATATTCACAGGACTGGGAGGTGCTTTCTGTCATAAAGCATCAGTCAGAAAGCACTGAAGGGCAGATGCCCAATGTGCCTTATAATAGTTTCTTCCCAAAGAATTGCTGACCTCTTGGGTCCACTTTCCCCTGCTGGCAAGATGGCAAAACCCCTTGACTCCAGGCCACTTTGGGCATTTCTAAGAATTCAAACTCTGGTGGCTTCCTCCCCTGAAATAGAAAAAACAACACTTTGTATATTTAATGGAGGTTTTTAAAAGTCAACAATTATCTTGGCAAAAGCATTGGGCTAGGAATTAGGGTTCAATTTCTAGCTCTACCATTTATCAGCTTTATGGCCTTGGACAAGTCACCTTCTCCTTTGAACCTCATCCACTAGCTGATTTGAAGTCAGGAGAAGTTTCATTTTAACCAGATCTCTAATTCTTACTAATTGTATGGCCCCAGACGAATCACCTACCTTCTCTCAAACTGAGTTTCCACATCTATAAAATGAGAAGGTTGAAATAAATGGCCTCTAAGGTCCCTACCATTTATTAAACTATGGGATATGGATTCAAGTCCTGCCTCTGACACATTTTGACTGTGGGCAAATCACTTAATATCTCAGTACATCAAGCAGTTCTCCAGGTTTATTATATTATTGCAGAATAAGTGCCAATCTGCATTGGTAGAGGGAAGAGTACCCTCTACCAAGTCAGCCATTCCACAGGCATTAAGTGTTTACTATGTGCCAGGCATAGTTAGCCAAAGAAATCTAAAGAAATCACAGGTAGAGTCAAAAATATATAAATGTTCACTATAACAAGATTATTAATATTGTTGTTGACATTTCAATTTCAAATCCAATGATCCTATAAACTTGAGATATATGCCTCATTTATTCAGGAATTGGGGGAAGGGGAAGAAAGAAGAAGAGTATTTTTTCACTAAAAATGAAGAAAAAGAATTTCAGAACAAAATCAAAGGCAAGCAAAAATCTCTTTTCCCAAAACTTCTCAATTCTAGCTGATTCTTAGTCTGGGAAACAACAAATGGAAAATGAAATTCCTGAATAGGGTGAAAACTTAGAAATAACAACAATAACAACAATAAATAGCTAGCATTTATATACTATTTGCTATGTGTTAAATACTTACAAATTTTTCATTTGATTCTCACAACCCTGTGAGATAAATACTATTATTCTTTCTATATTACAGTTGAGAAAACTGAGATAAACAGAGATTAAATGACTTGCCCATAGTCACTAAGTGACTAGGGAGGGAGGAAGGGAGAAAAAGAAAAAAGAAAGCCATAAAAAAGCAATCAAGAAAGAAAGGAAGGAAGGAAGGAAAAAGGAAAGGAAGAAGGAAAGGAAGAAAGAAAGGAAGGAAGGAAGAAGGAAAGGAAGAAAAGAAGGAAGGAAGGAAGGAAGGAAGGAAGGAAGGAAGGAAGGAAGGAAGGAAGGAAGAAGGAAGGAAGGAAGGAAGGAAGGAAGGAAGGAAGGAAGGAAGGAAGGAAGGAAGGAAGGAAGGAAGGAAGGAAGGAAGGAAGGAAGGAAGGAAGGAAGGAAGGAAGGAAGGAAGGAAGGAAGTCAATGGATATTGTCCATTCCTATGATATACAACAGAATGTTTAAAACGTTGGTAGAGATATAGATTTTTCCAACCATGCTGAAAAGCCATTTGGAATTAGCCTTTCTTGAAAAGTGATTAAAATGTGTTAATAACTTTTGACCTAGAGATTCCACTGTTAAATAAATATACGTATATCTACATGCATATGAACAAATGTCCTAGAAGTAAATGCCTTTGAGGGAAACAATGTGGCATATGGAGTTATTGTTCCATAAGAAGTAATAGATGTAAAGAATTTGGAGAAGCATGAGAAGATTTATATTAACTGAAACAAAATAAAATGAGCAGAACCAAGGACAATTGGTACAATGACTATAACAGTATAAATCAAAGGAACAGAAAATGAACTGAACACTGGATGATAATAAGCAAGCTTGGAGAAAAGATGAGAACATATCCCTCTTGCTCTTCTTTGCAGAGGTAGGAGAATAAGAATATGGAACATTTCATACACTGTTAAATTTGGTTCATGTGTTATTAGTTATGCTGACTGGTTTTTTCCCTTCTTTTATTCTTTATTATAGGGAATAGCTCACTGGGAAGTTGTCTTTTGTTATATCCTCAGTTGTAGATATTCACTAAATATTTGGTAATTCCCTGATATTCAAAAATATAAAACCAAAAGATGTCAATGAAAAATATTCCCTTGGTCTTTTCCCAATATTATTGATATTCAAATATTTAACCTTTAAGTTAACCCAGGAAAGAAAAAAAGCCAGTTCTAAAATACTCAGACAAAATTAGATGCAACTCTTCTTTGTGCCAGGGTCCTACAGAAAGAACCCTATCGAAAGTAATGAATGTTGGAGGGGATGTGGCAAAGTTGGGACATTAATGCATAGCTGGTGGAGTTAGTTGTGAATTGATCCAACCATTCTGGAGGGCAAATTGAAACTATGCCCAAAGGACGATAAAAGACTGTCTGCCCTTTGATCCAGCCATAGAACGGCTTGGTTTGTAACCCAAAGAGATAATAAGGAAAAAAACATGTACAAAAATATTCATAGCTGCACTCTTTGTGGTGGACAAAAATTGGAAAATGAGGGGATGCCCTTCAATTGGGGAATGGTTGAATAAATTGTGGTATATGTTGGTGATGGAATACTATTGTGCTCAAAGGAATAATAAAGTGGAGGAATTCCATGGGGACTGGAACAACCTCCAGGAATTGATGCAGATCAAGAGGAGCAGAACCAGGAAAACACTGTACACAGAAACAGATACACTGTGGTACAATCGATTGTAATGGACTTCTCCATTAGTGGCAATGCAATGACCCTGACCAACTCAGAGGAACCTATGAGAAAAACCACTATCCACTTCCAGAGGAAACACTATGGGAGTAAAAACACCAAAGAAAAACAACTGCTTGAATACATGGGTTGAAAGCATATTGTTGGGTATGTAGACTTTAAATGAACATCCTAGTGTAAACAACAACATGGAAATGTGTTCTGATCAAGGACACATGTAATACCCAATGAAATTGCATGTTGGCTGCGGGAAGAGTGGGTGGAGGGGAAGGAGGGAAATAATGTGATTATTGTAACCAAGGAATAATGTTCTAAATTGGCTAAATAAGCTTATTCAAATGGAAAAAAAAAAAGAAAGAACCCTATCTACTTAACACATTATATAACCCAGAATTCACAAATGTTTTGCCAGCTTTCCAACCCTAAAGGATCTAAAATCTGCAGTGTTTATCCATCTTTCACTATTAATCAATATTCATCTCTGATAAATGGGGAAATATCAGGGCAATTCTAGGGACACAGTTTTTAACCTTCTTTCATATATAGTTAGAAAACTCTTTGACATCTAAAGGGGCAGAGGGGTAGGGAAGTTACCTGAATGAGATTATTAGATGGTATAATGAAGAAGTGTCAAACATACAGGCCCCTAGTGCCACTGATACAGACTAAAATGTAATTGGGAAATGTTTAACAAAATAAGTAAAGATACAATAAAACATAATGTTAATATGAAGTCAATATATGCAAGCAGGAATTCTTAGCAATACCATTTCATTGAGTTTGACACCATTGATATAGTAGATAGAAGACTAAATTTTTAATTAAACAATTGAGTCCAAATTCAGCCATAAACACTTACTTAGTTGTGTTGCCATTTTGTCTAGTTTTCTCATCAAAAAAATGGGAGGCAATAATAGCACCTATCCCTCAGAATTGTTGTAAAAACCAAATGAGACAGCCTAAGTCAATTGCTTGCAACTCATAAAGTACAAAATAAAATTTAGCTATTATTATTATTATTATTATTATTGATTTGATGATCTCCCCAACTAATTTGATATTGCTTTGTATGGAGGAATGTGAGGATCACCTTTCCACATAATGCCACTGGCAGCCTGCTAATGGATACTGGGAATACCTAATGATTAGGTGAAAATCAATTGTACTCCTTTGGCCTTCTCCATCATGCCCCCAAGTCAGCTCCCTCCCTCCTCACTAACACAGTCTCTTAGCTTCTATTTGTGTGTTGTCTTTCTATATGGTTGTGAATTCCTTAAGAGCAGGGACTGTCTTTTGTTTTTCTTTGTATCCTCAGCATGGTCCTGACCCATAGGAGCTACTTAATAAATGTTTATAGACTAATTGACTTTCCTTTCCTATAGCAGCATTTAATAAAGAGAGGTTCTATAGAAACACATGGCAAAATATCGTGTTACCCAAGACATAAGTCTTAGCTTTGGGAGTTGCCCCATGAGTAACTCCAGTCTCAAGGATTCTTAAGCTCAGGAATAAGGGATCAAACCTTCTAAAGAGCAAAGGAGATGTCCTGACTCAGAATGATCACTGAAGATAAGGATTTTCCTGCATTATTCAAACAGAGTACTCCTAATAAGTCAAACCCAATGAATGATTTGGGGAGAGTAGTTGCAATGAGAAGGAAATTGTTCACTTAGTCAATGACCCCAAAGTATGCTTCACTTTGAATTAGTCTAACCCCAGAGTGGTACTGAGCCTTAGGAATAGTCAACAAAACTGTGGAAAAGAGGGGCTCAACAAAATATTAGAAGGTTGAGTTACCATCAACTCTGAGTTCTATTTCCTTCTGCAGAGGCTAGCTGGAGTACTCAAGAGCTTTATAGATTTTCTATAAATGTTTAAGGGCTCCTATGAATCTTTCATGGAGCCCAAGTCATCAGGTATGCCTACATTATCCCATTTGCTCCTCACAATTCCATAACAAAACTCATTACATCTAAGTTCCATTTTATAGATGAGGAAATGGGATTTCCTAAAAAAAGGAAAGTGGCTTGTCTAAGGTTACACAGCAACTAAATGGCAGAAACTGGGATCTAGAACCACAAAATATTAGAGTTGGAGGAGAACTTAAAGATCGATGAGTTTCTCTGATAGAAGAAAAAAATCTGAACTTTACAGAGGTTACAAGGTCTCACAGCTAGGAGTAGCAGAGGAGGGACTAAACCCCAAGTCTCCTAACTTTTAGTCCAGTATTCATTTAAATATTTAGAGAGTATATTGTAGACCCAAAATCCAGTAAAACAGCTCCACATATTTGCTTAAACATTTTTTTCTTCTGCTATTTCTTAGGGATTGTAAATTCAGTCTTTTTAGGGGTGCCAATCTGTAATAGATGATAATTTGAGGGTGTATATTTGATTGAAACTAGATGACTAACTAATGGATCAAGTTTTTGCCTATCCTCCTCCCATCTTCCTCCTTCTTCAGAAGCCTTTCAGCTTCCCCTCCCTCTTTTTCAGTCCCTTCAAGTCACTCAGTGTGAGCTATGAAATTTCATTGAAATAGTTCTTAATCTTCTTTGTCAAACAAGGGGTTTATTTGGGGAAGACAGGACAAGGATGGAGGATAAGGTAAGAGGGGTAGGATTTCCCCATTCTCTACAGTGAGTGTTGGACTGGAGGATATTGAGAGTATTGGCAATTTGGTCACGAGCATGAAAGAGTCAGTCAGAGAGAGAGATATAAGGACCACTGTCTTTTCTTCTTTCTTCTGCCTTCCAATCAGCCAGGTCACCTCCAACTTGATTAACTCAAGTCCCAGAGATGCAATGAACTTCTTTCCTTTACCTCAGCCAGCCAGCAAAAGCCTTTTAGCTCAGTCCAGCAGTTGGCTTGGCTCCAACTGCTTTTCCTGGTAACATTCCAAATGGAATCTTCATTTGACTGAAAGATGACCCATCTCTAGCTTCTTGTCCTTTGCATGCATTGTAAATTCTCTCCTCCACAATATGTATGCATATTATATGGTATATTAATTTACTAATTTTATGGGGCAGCTAGGTGGCATGGTGGATTGAGAGCCAGGACTAGATATGGAAGATCCTGGATTCAAATTTGACCTCAGTCACTTCCTAACTGTGTGACCCTGGACAAGTCACTTAACCCCCATTGTCTAGCCCTTACTGTTCTTCTGTTTTGGTACACAGTATAGGTTCTAAGACAGAAGCTAAAGCTTTTTTTTTTTAATAGAGAGAGAGAAAGAAAAACATGAGATATTCTGGAAAGTGAAATTGGAGAAGTACATTCTAGTTATAGGAAGAATCAGTGCAAATACACAAAGATAGGAGATAGAGTAACATGTATGAGGAACAGAAGAACATCCAATATGGTTGGACCACAAAGTGCAAGAAGAGAAGTAATATACATTGAGATAAGAAAGATAAATTAAAGACGAATAAAAGGAAGGGCTTTAAATGATAAACTGAGGAGTTCCAGATATAATAGGAAGACATTGAAGTCTTAGTACAGGAAAGATCTGCACTTAAAGTACTTTGGATGGATTGAAATTGGAGATATACAAGAGGCAAAGAAAACAATTGGAAAACCATTGCAATAATCCAGCCAAGAGGTACTGAGAACCTGAAGTAAAATGGTGCCTGTATGAATACCAAGAAAGGATCAGTTGGAGAAATGTTGTGGAGATTTTAAAAAACAGAGCTGACCGCTGATTGAAGATGTGGGAAAAGGAATTGTGAAGAGTCCAGGATAATGCTAAGGTTATTAATCTGGATGACTGAGAAAATGGTGGTACCCTCAAACCAAACAGGAAGTTAGGAAGAGGAGTGAGTTGGGGGGGTGGAAATTTTGAGTTCTGATTTGGATATATTGAGATTGAGAGTTCTCCAGGAAATCTAGGAGATAAATGTTTAATAGACAATTGGTAATGCAGCAGTGAAGCTTGGGAGAGAGACTGGGAATTTATTTATAGATCTGTGAGTCATTTGTATAAAGATGATAATTCAACCCAAGGGAGTTGATGAGGTCACTGAGAGAGTGTGTAAAGAGAGAAAAGGGCCCAGGTGAAAGCCTTGGGGTATACCCACAGTTAGGGTGTGTAATATGGATGATGAACCAGAAAAGGATAGCAAGACCAGTCAGACAGGGAGGAGAGTGTCACAAAAACTCAGAGAGGAGATTGTATCCAGGAAGAAAGGGTGGTCGACATAGTCAAATGTAACAAAGAGATCAAGAAGGATGTGGACTGAGAAATCAAATTTGGCATTTACGAGATCAATGGTAATATTGGAGGCGTGAAATGTAAATACCTTTTTCTTAGAATTTGATGAAAGAGAGGAGAGATATGGGATAATAGCTTAAGGCAGTGATGATAAACCTTTTAGAGACCCAGTGCCCAAACAGCACCTTCACACCACAAGTGAACCACCCCCTTACCCCAGAAAGGGGAAGGAGGAAGCACTCTCATTGGGCTGCTGGGAAGAGGGGCAGGTGATTTGAAAAATGTCATCAGGTACAGTGGTTAGGGGGAAGGGAGCAACCCCCTTTGGCATGTGTACCATAGGTTCACCAACATGGACTTATGAGATTAGAAGGATCTAATGGAAGGATAGTTTTTTGGCTTCATTTTTTAAAGAATAGAGAATACTTGGATACATCTGAAGTCAGCTTTCCTCCCTTCTTTTAACTCAATTCTCACTACCATTTGGGGGCAACACACTGGCAAAATCATTCTGACAAAAGAAAGAACCATTAACAACCACTCAGTCATTTAACTAGCTCCATGTAACTACACCATTGTCTGGTTTGTCCTCCTCTGCCTTTTGTCCAAGGATTGCAGCTCCCATTATTAAGATAGCTCACTCTCAAAACATGGGTCATGACTGTGAACAAGAATAATTTGATGAGCCACATTCTAAGAAGTCTAGGGCATCAGACCAAAATTATGAATCCTGCCACCTGAAGCAAACTCACTTGAACTAGGGTTCAAGGGGAGGTGAGAGTGGTATAGAATCACCTCAATGGAGGCTGACCTCAGAAGAAACATTCCAATTATAGAAATACATATGCTAGAAAAAGGAAGTGTTTGTCCCTTCTCTTTTCTCCATTGGTCCATGACCCTGTTCTATTGTTTTTTCTCCCCAGCTTTCACCTAGAAACACACAGAAGCATGGTGAAGCATGAGACCGTGCTCTCTGAATTACTACTGTATTCTGCTCCTTATGCCTGTGCCTGGTAGAGGGGATGGAAACCTTTTGCCCTCCTCTAGTTATATCTCCACCGTGATATAAATCATATTTTTGGTGGGTTCATTTGTAACTTGGAATAGAAAAGTGAGCTCATTCACAATCACTTTTTTTGCCATTCCTGGCCATCGACCCTCTTCCCTTCTTTGCATAATCTTTCTCACTCACCCCCATCCCAATTCACTAGCCTTCCGTCTTCAACTTCCCAAGGTTCAACAGAACTTAGTTTGAAGTTCCTAAAAAAAAAAAACTATAGATCTCTCTGGTATCAAGAAGACACAAAAGCCAGTTTTCTGCCTATGAAATAGCTGTAGTCATGATAATAAAATGAATCTTTTGTGACTTGCCCCCTTCCAGGCACCCTGAGGACTTCAGGGTACAACATATCTGGATCTCACTTAAAAGGCAAAAATGACATTGGTATCTATTTGTCTCATTTATGAATGCCACCATTTTATTGGATAAGCACCAGCAGCAGGGAGAAATGGAAAAGAGCCAAACAGCTGAGGGAGAGATCCAGAGGCCAAATCAGAACTGTATAAGGAAACATTGCTTCCCAATGAGATAGGCACAGCAAGCACCCTATGAAATAAGTCCCCTAGCAATATCGGCATTGCTGTTCATTGAGTCATTGAAGCACACTCCTTTGCCAAGAGAGAAGTTCAGCTGTGTTCCCAAGCATCTGAGCTAACCTGGTGAAATGAAGATGACCTGAGTGGTTCTGGTGCCATTTTTAAAGTGCCATTTAAATGCCCACCTCATTTTCATTTGGCCATTTTGTAGAGGCCATCAATTCTCAAAGACTAAGAGCTGGAGTGGTACTCTTGTGTTACATGCCATGTTGTTCAGGTAAGAGAAGCTCTCTCTGGCTTTAGGATGTAGATCAACATGACATTGGTTAAAGGAATGAGAGGGAGGGGTTTGGAGAACTGCCTTAAAAAGCTGTTAGTGAGTTTCTGCCCTGAAGGTCATCCCACTCTTCACCAACTCTGAGGCAGTTTTTTTTTGTCACAGAAAAGAAACCTGGTGGGAGCAAGGGAGCTATTTTTCTTAAAATATTTAAATATATGGTATAATAGAAAGGCAGAGGCAAAGACAGGAGAGAGAAATAGAGGGAAGACAGAGAGACAGAGACAGAGAGAAAGAGAGAGGGAGAGGGAGGGAGAGAAAAGGGAGGTAGGGTAGAGAGAGGGAGAGAGGAGGGACGGAGAGAGGTAGAGGGGAGGGAGGGAGGGAGGGAGAGAGGAGGGAGAGGTGGGGAGGAGTGTGCCAGTCACAATGATTTCTAAAGTCTTGATCAGATCTAAATCTCTAGGATGCCATGGTTTAAAGTTCACTATGATAAAAGAAGATGGAGATTCTAGTTAAGAAGGTTCTGGCAATTAATGATTTTCTGATAACGAGACAACTGCTTTTCACAGTTTAAAAAGTAAGGTATTTATTAAAAGTAAAATTTGAATGATAACTTTGTGATTGGACTACAGTTTAAAAATCAGTCCCCAAATAATGCTTAGCATTGACTTACATTAGGCCCAATGGTACATGGCTTACTACCTCTTTTTGAGACAACGACTTGGTTCTTCAAGCTGAGACAGCTTAACCTGAGTGACTTAGAGACAAGCTAGCACCAGAATAAAAGTAGAGGAGATGAATTCAGGGTAGCACCACTTTCCCAAGGAGGCCCAGCCACTGAAGTTCCCTTCCTTTCCCAGAAAGCACAAACAATACAGATTCCTCTTTAGACCTCCAGGGCTACATGCCCCATTGCCCTCTGAGGGAGTATGAAAGTATTTGCATATGATCAACATTATATATAAGGTGATATGCAAATTGGTACATGTTCTTTCAAAATTGAGGGCTCAGGCATGTTCAGAAACAGGATTGAAGCCCAGGTGACAAGCTCCATTACCTTTCAGCCCACAGTCACCAAAGGAGGAAGCTGCTGGGACAGGAGGAAACCAAATCTGGGGAGGGATGACCTCATACCTTCTTCTTAGTTCTATGGGAACATTACACCCACTGGATACTTGGCCACACAAGGTGCCAGGCTCTGCCAGGCCAGATAACAATTCTGGTTTGACTGGCACCCATGTCTCCTCTGGTACGTGGCATTTGCCCACACGATAGCTACATTTTCCTTGTCATCGGGGATGCCAGAGACCTTCTCTCCTATTCCCATGCCATGTCTAGCTGGCTGGAAAGAGCCTATAAAACTGGTTTGTTTTTACGTTGCCATGAGATAGCTATGAGATAAATGTCCCAGACCAAAAGATGCATCGAGGTCAGATGAGATTATGTAATATAGTGGAAAAACTTTGGGTTTGGTGTCAAAGGAGACAGCAATACCATTTTTGCCTTTTAAGTCAGATACTGATAGGCTGATGTATTTGGTATCCTGTCTCCACGCTTGGAATGGATCCTCTCCTCATTTCTGCCTCTTAGAATCCCTTGTTTCCTTCAGAGCATGCTTCTAGTTCAAGCGTTGTGTCCTACATGAGGCCTTCCTTGATGCCCCTGAGTTGCTATTCCTTCCTCTTATGCCCCCTTCCAATTATTTTGCATTTAGTACAGGGGCAAAGACTAGATTTGTGATGTCAACTCTTGGTTCTCTCCCATTCCTCTGCCAATGAAGCTTGACACTTTCTCTAGAATGTATAATCTTGGAAAGTTGTCTAGAGCATCCACTCTCAAATTTTTGGTTTCAGGACTCCTTTACACTTTAAAAAATTATTGACTACCACCTTACTCATCAACAAATACAAACCAGTCATATATAGATGATAACTATCGATATTTATCATATTAGAAATTAAAATATCTTAGTATTATTATGAAAATAGTGTTGACTTCATAGGCCCAAGATATCCCTGGACCATACTTTGTAACCCCTTGGTCTAGAGAACTTGGAAGTTAAGTTACTTGCCCAGAGTCATATGGTCAGTATATGTCAAAGGCAGGTCTTAAACCAGGTCTTTCTGGGCAGCTGGGTCACTCAGTGGATTGAGAGCCAGGCCCAGAAATGGGAGGTGCTGGGTTCAAATCTGGTCTCAGACACTTCCTAGCTGTGTGACCCTGGGCAAGTCACTAAACCCCCACTGACTAGCCCTTGCCACCCTTCTGCCTTAGAACCAATACACACAGTACTGATTCTAAGACAGAAGGTAAAGTTTTCTTTAAAAAGAGAGATCTTCCTGACTTTTAGTATCTCTTCAGTTCACCATGCTACTTTTAAGCCTTGTAAACAGTGAGAAATACATACAATAAATACATACATGCTCTCTCTATATTTTGTATTTATTTATTTAGTACTTCCTCTAGGGCTACTTCTCCAACTCCCACTTGAATTGGTAAGCTAAATCCCCAAAGGGTCATTCACTACTAATCTCAAGGTTTTAGGGTATAACCCTGAAAGTCCTGGTTTCTAGTTACTCATGGGCCCCCACAGGTGTGTCCAGACACACATCATTTGCTTGTTAGCAAAGGTATTTATGGTACAACAAGAAAAGTAGTTACAAAAATATATTACACACACACACACACACACACACACACACACACACACACACACACACAAAGTCTGAAGCATACTTTCCCACAAATACACACAAGACCTGTGGGAAGAATGGACAAGAACTTCATATACAAATGTCGAGAGTCTAATGCAAAAAGAAAACATAAGGAAAAGGTATCATTCACAACTTACTCTCTGCTATACTTCCCCTAGAGAGGGGCATGAGCTGTGACCCCTTTCTGAGGGACATGTGCTCTGGCTCCTTGCTAAAAGAACATCTATGATACAGCAACTCCTCATAGGTTCCTTGCTGAGAATTATTGGAAGTTTGTTCTGAAAATGTGGGCAGAAGTCAGATGGAACCTTCTCCTCAGTAGGTTTCGTCAGCAATGAAGAATTCCACCCTCTTCTTTTTTTGATCTTCTCACTTTGGAACTCTACAGACTCTTCCTTAGACTTCCAGCAGGTAAGAAGATCTTCCCCCAGAAACAATGGTAGCTACAAGTACATGGCAGTAGGAATTTGTGTTTGCCTACATGAGCTTAGTTCTCTAGCTTCTTTTCTCTGTCTTTGTCTTTCTTCCCTAAGCATAGATCTATAAGAAGCAACAAGTGATGCTCTATGGGGCAGCTAGGGACTGGAGTTGGGGAAGATGTGAGTCCAAATCCAACCTCAGACACTTACTTCCTTGTTGTGAGCCTGGACAAGTCACTTAACCCATTTGCTTCAGTTTTCTCATCTGTCAAATGAGCTGGAGAAGGAAATGGCAAACCACCCCAGTATTTTTGCCAAGAAAACCCCAAATGAGTATACAGAGTATACAATTGAAAACCAAACTGAACAAAAGATGATACTGAAGGTTAGACACTTGATGCCTTGGTGGCAACTCATGAATTTGAGAATTCTTGGAATCCCCTGAGTTATTCCAACAGGACTATACAATTAGAACATTCTTTCTCTAAGATCACCAACAGAATCATCCTAAACCTTATAATACTAAAGAACCATACCTGGATGGATAGAATATCTTGATTTTATGAGTTGCTCATATACTATGGATCCAAGAAAAATGTGAAATAGCTATTCAGGATTCCCTAAGTTGCTGGTAGCTCTCAAGAGCATGTAATAGACATGATGGGTTATTATTTTGTGTTTTAAGAATTTCCTAATGCACATTTAGGAGGAAGTACTTTTTTTTTGGTGGAGTAAATAAACAACTATTCTATACCTAATATCTATTTGGTACATTGGATATATCTTTTAGAAACAACCCTGCTAATCTGTTCAAAGGAGATCCCAGATATAAAACTATACTTAAACTTTGTCTTATAAATATGGTGGCATAACAAGCCAGAGAGATCAGAAGAACCTGGCTCTCTCTCTTTGGGGTCAGGCTACCTCCAGATTAGATCTAAGCTCTATGCAAGTCCAGATCCAGGGTCCCTTATAATCCTATTCCCACCACCACCTCCAGGGCCAATGGTCAAATATAAAATGAGTGGATTGAACTAACAGATCCCTAAAGTCTCTTCCAGTCCTTAATTCTGGGGCAGGGGTGGGAGACTTGGTAAATTTCTAAGCCTTGAAACATCTTTGGACAAAGCAAAGAGAAAGTTATTTGAAGATGGCTGGGGATGATAAAAATTGGGACTGTACAGGTTGCAATGTATCACTGATCCAAGATAAACTTATTCTGAATCAAAATCTAACTCTTAGGGGGCAGCTAAGTGATTCAATGGATTGAAAACCAGGCCCAGAGAGGAGGTTCTGTGTTCAAATTTGTCCTAAAATGCTTCCTAACTGTGTAATCCTGGGCAAGTCACTTCATCTCCATTGCCTAGCCTTTACCGTTCTTCTGCCTTGGAATTAATATTTAGTATTGATTCTATGAAAAATGGTAAGGATTTTTTAAAATGTCTAACCCTTAGGTCACAATATATAATTTCAGGCTTATAGATAGGATATAAAGTCCTAAACTTAGGGTCAAAAAGACTTGGGTTCAAATCATGCTTCAGAGACTGTGTGCCCCTGAACAAGTCATTGAAACCCTCTTCAGTCTCAGTTTATTTACTGGCAAAGTAGAAATAATAGCCATAGCACTTATCTCACAAGGTTTTTGTAAGATCAAAGATCCAATGAGATCATAGATGAAGAGTACTTTAAAAATCCTAAATTTGTCAGCTATCATTGTTATCATTGATATCTTCTTATCATTATTGTTCAGTCACTTTCTCCAAACAAAAGGCATAGTCCCAATAAAATAGATAGCCTAAATGATGTAGCAGTGCCTCACCCCTCAAATTTTAAAAAGAACTAGAAAAAGATCCTTTATACTAGATGGACAATTCATATAAAGGCATAGATCAGAATCTCATAGAAGGAAGAGTTGCTACCTACAACAGTGGAAAGAAGAACTGCGTAGATGAAATTATGATTTTCTCAAAATAAACGTGCAGATTAGTGTAAGAATTATGGTAAAATACAGGACAACTAGTTGAATCCTAATCAGTCAGTCAACTAGCATTTACTGCATCAGAACTCTGAACTCCTCAAATATGGCACATTTTCCTCCCCATTGTAGGTTTTATACCATGAAGGGCTTCCTCAGAGTCAGAGTTATTGACCACACAAATGGGTTGCAGGCTCTCCCCCGACAGGAGATCCTCAAGGAAAGAGTGGAAGGCCACCTGCCTGGCTTGGGTGAGACGCAGGGGAAAGAAGTCAATGACCTCTGGAGAGCCTTCCCAGCCCAAGTTTCTTCGATAACAATGAAAAATGTTGCAGGGTGCTGCATTTTAATTAAGTATTTTCCCCCTCCAAGACCACAGTTATTATTATAAAAACAGCGATAATACCAAACACATGTTCAAAGCATACAACCTGCCACAGCCCTGGGGAACAGCCACTGGGAAACCATATGTCAGCTGGGGTGATGAGAAATCGGCATACTCCCCCTTCCTACCTTCTTCCTTTTCACCTAACTCCAGAGACCAAGCCTTCTTCCCTCATAAGTCTCATCTCATGTCTGCATGTCCATGTGTCTATCTGTCCTTCGTTTCAGATTCCTTCTTTCCCATCCCTGTTCCTATCTCTGGCCCTCCACCTTAAGTAGAGCCTAATTCTTCCCATCACCCACACTGTAGGTCAGTTCTGTGAGGGCTGCAAAGTGTCAGGCTTCTAGAAATCCCAGTTTAATTATTTTATTGGGAAAAAAAAAAGAAAAGTTCCCTCATTCTAGAAGAATGATTCATTATCTGCCTTCCCAGAGTGTAAAATACCTCACTCAGGCTCTAGCCAGCCTGAATTATTAAGTGAGATCTGTAAATGCCTGGGCTTCTCTCTCCTCAAATCGCCTGCCTATCCCCCCTCCACCCACCCAACCTGATGATTACATAGTGTTACAAGTCTACATTTAATTACATGCTGGGAAATCAAATAAGGGTGGGACAACATCATTGTTCTTGAAGGGAAATGGGGCCTCTCCTTGGGGCTAGAGGGTATCCTGAGGGACCTTATCCTAAAAATGTTTGAGAGTCAATGCTCTAGAAAACTCTTAATGTTCAGGCATTTCAGACCAGTTCCATTATTTGTGACCCCATATGTGGTTTTCTTGGCAAACATACTGGAGTGGTTTGTTGTTTCCTTCTCTAGCTCATTTTATAAATGAAGAAATGGAGGCAGAGTTAAGAGACTTGCCCAGGGTCACACAGCTAGTATCCTAAAAATACATATAGAATTATCACAGAAGCTCACAGTCATGAGGCATTAAGATCGTCCAAACTCCAATCCTATGCATCAATCCCTTCTACAACATCCCTGACAAGTGATCAATCCAATCTCTGCTTGCATACTTCCAGTTATACAAAATTCACTACTTTACAAGACCACCTATTCAAATATTGGACAGCTCTAAATACTACAAAAGTGGCAAGTTGGGAATGCCAAACCTGGAATCAGGAAGACTCATTTTTATTAGTTTAAATCCAGCCCCAGGCATTTACTAGCTATGGGCAAGTCACTTAACCCTGTTTGCCTCAATTCCTCATCTATAAAATGAACTGGAAAAGGAAGTGCCAAACCATTCCAGCATCTTTGCAAAGAAGACCCCAAAAGGGATCACAAAGAGCTGGATACAACTGAAAAACAACTGAAGAGGTCAACTTTCTACCTCAAGTCTTTCACCATGTCAGTCTACCCTCCACTCAGCTGCCAAAGTGATCGTCCTAAAGTATAGGACTGACAATGTCACCCCACCTCCTCCATCCATTCGAGCAATTCCTATGTTTTGCCTTTTGCAGACTGGCCCCCTTTTTCTTCTCCAGTTTTATACTATACTCTTCCTTCACTGGCTCTGTGATCCAACAACACTGGACTCCTTACTGCTCCTCATACACGTTTCATTTCCCCAGCCATGCTCTTCTTCCTCAACTCCATGTCTTTGCTTCCTTTAGAATTCAGCTTAAATCTCATTTTCCTCCTATTCCCCACCTCCATCCCCTAGCAATGTCTTTTTCCTTTATCTTTTCCTTTGTATTTATCTTACCCGAAACTAACTGTTTGAACACTTTCCCCCTATTTGGATGTGAACTTGAAGGAAGAGATTCTTCTTTGCCTTTCATTATATTTCCAGGGTTTTGCAGAATGCCTGGCACATAGTGAGCACTTAATACATTCTGGGTATTACTGCAGTTGGTGATGATAATGACAACAATGATGATCAATTTCTGGGAGGAAGGCACTCAGAACTAGGGAAGAAGGATCAAGTTAGGTCTCCCCTAGAAGGTGGCACTTGAGCCGCTAACCCTTCAAATACTTAAAAATAGCTATTTCCTTTGCCTTTAATTTTTCTCCTATAGAGGTCAAACATCCTCAATATTTTCATGTTTCATTTCAACAAGGTTTCCGATACTTTATCATCTCTAATTACCTTATAAGTGCCAGTCTTCTTAAATGAAGCAGAAGAACTGAAATTGGTGACCTGACCAGTCTAGATTACTGTGAGTTTTCCTGTTTTTATGCTCTGGAAACTATATATATCTATTAATGTAACCCAACAGCTTAAAAAAAAACAACTACAATTGGAGGATGGCTGAACAAGTTGTAGTATATAGTTATAATGGAACATTATTTGGCCATAAAGAAATGACAAATAAGATAATCACAAAAAACTCAGAAAGACAACTATAGGTCTAGAAATAGGAAGTGACGCAAAGTAAAGAGAGCAGAACCAGAAGAATGTTATATATACTAATAGCAATAATGTATGATATCTGGCCTCAGACACTTTCTAGCTGGGTGACCCTGGACAAATCACTTAATCCCAGTTGTCTAGCCCTTACAGCTCTTCTGCCTTGGAATCAATATTCAGTACTAATTCTAAAACAGAAGGTAGGGGTTTATTTTTTTAATAGTATATGATGATTAGTTGTGAATAACTTAACTATTATTAACCATGCAAAGACTTGAGAAAACACCAAAGGACTCATGATAAAAAGGGCTATCTACCACCATAGAAGGAACAGATAAAATCAGAATGCAGATTGAAGCACGTCATTTTTTACTTTATTTCTTCTGTGAATTTCTCTCTAGGTAAGTAATATATGCCTTCTGTTATAACATGACAAACATAGAAATATGTACTGTATGATAACACATGTATAGCTTTTATCATGATATCTGCCATCTTGGGAGGGAAAAAAGGTAGAAATGAGGGAGAAAATATGGACCACAAAATGTCAGAAAATGATTATTGAAAATTGTATTAATATGTAATCTGGAAAAAAAATTTTCAACCATATTATATTCCTTTCTGATTTCTATTAAAATTGCAGTAAACTAAAAATCCTTGGATTGTTTTCATACAAATTGCTGCCACGCTATGTCTCTCTATTCTGTATCTATACAATTCACTTTTTGAACCCATATATAGGACTTCATATTGATCTCTATTAAATTTCATCTCTTTGGTTTAAGCCAGATACGCTAGAACAGGAATTCTGGGGTCCATAGACTTGTATTAATTCATACAGTGTGAACTGCAGAACCAGAAGATACATTTTTTTTAACTTCTACCTTTGGAGGTAGCCGGGTGGTTCAGTGGGTAGAGCCTAGAGATGGGAGGTCCTGGATTGAAATTTGATCCCAGACACTTCCTAGCTGTGTGACCCTGGACAAGTGACTTAATTGATTCTAAAACAGAAGATAAGATTGTTTCTTTGTTGTTCTTTTTTAATGAAAAATTTTAAAAATTTAAAAAAGAGAAGAGTCTAAAAGGATCAAGATAAGTATACTGGAGTGGTGTGAGTCTCAACTAGTAAGGAAATAATAAGCACTGCTAATCCTTTGAAGTCAGAATTTTTCAGGTAACTTTCATTTGTATCATTAACTTCTTAACACTGACTGGATCTGCCTCTAACATCCACCCATGAGTCCCACAGTGGTCATTTTGGGTTATCAGCTAAGACCACCTAATTTTTCTTATCCATATGGGACAAGGATAATAGACAAATAGATAGACAAATCTAATGGACAAGGATAATCAACAATACAAGTCAAAGATTTGATCAAAATTCCTGCCCTTTTATTTTTTTAATTCCTTCCTTCCTTCCTTCCTTCCTTCCTTCCTTCCTTCCTTCCTTTCTTTCTTTCTTTCTTTCTTTCTCTTTCTTTCTTTCTTTCTTTCTTTCTTTCTTTCTTTCTTTCTTTCTTTCTTTCTTTCTTTCTTTCTTTCTTTCTTTCTTTCTTTCTTTCTTTCTTTCTTTCTTTCTTTCTTTCTTTCTTTCTTTCTTTCTTTCTTTCTTCCTTCCTTCCTTCCTTCCTTCCTTCCTTCCTTTCTTTCTTCCTTTCTCTCTCCCTTACCTTCTCCAAGAATGAAGAAGGCAAATGGCTAGACAAATGTGGTTAGGTGACTTACTCATGGCCATACAACTAAGAAGTGTCTGAAGTCATATTTGACCCCACGACCTCTCATCTCCAGACCAGATCTCATCTCTATCCACTGAGCCACCTAGCAACCCCTTACCTCTCTCAATTAATCAACAAGCATTTATTAAGTGCCTATTATGTTCCAGGCACTGGGGACATAAAAAAAAATAAAGAAATAAGCAGTGCTGAAAGTCAGAAGATACTTTGGGGCCACTCCTGAGGTCAGAAGTGGGATTTTGAAAGAACTAGGAGGCTTAGATGGCAGGTCTCCCCATTGGAAAGCTTCTTAACACAGGCGATGGGACCCCCTGTGGGTTCATATCACAAGGCTCCTGCTTTTGACCTTGGTAGCAGGGAGTGGTCCTATCAATGCACCATCACAGAGCCAGGCTCTAGGCTATGGGACAGGAAGGCGGGTGAAAGGAGGGAAATGCCAGTTCAACTTGGCTACAAGCTCTGAGGATGAGAAACAGAACAAACCTCAAATCAAGTGGTGTTATTCCAGACTCAAGCGCGTCTCTCCACAATTGCATTAAAACTGAGACGTTCACAAAGCATGTGTCTGCAAAAAGTGAGGAGTGTGTACCTCCCACTACCAGCAATTTCCCTGACTCAATGGAGGACTTGGATCATGTCAGTCTGTCTTATATCAGATTCCCCCAAGGAAACCTGGATATATCCTAGTTGCTTAGCTCCTATAATAGAATGAGCATTGGACTTTGAGTCAGAAGGACCATCCACTTACTGCCTATCTAACCTTCAGTAAGTCAATACTTCTCTGGCTTTCACACTCTTGTTCAAAGTTCTTACTCCTGACCTTCCTTCTTCTTCCCTACTACTCCCAGTCCCAAGGTGGCTAGGAGAAATGATGACCTTTGAGTACCTACCCCATCCCCACTACTGCCTTTTTTCATATCTTCTGCACTAAGTCGAGAGCATCTTATGAAGGGCCTTGTCAAATTTAGATCAGGGAGATCCAAGCATAAACTGGAAGCTTGATTGTCAGGAGTTAAATCAATTTAGAAATTCTCTTCTCATACTCTCCCTTCCCCAGGCCTAAACCCATGGGATGAGGTGAATGAGATTCTTAGAGTAACTAGATTTTCTACTAAAATCAACAAACATATATTAAGTGCCAACTATGTAACAGATACTGAGGATACAAAGAAAAGCCAAAAACAAAAACAAAAAACCAATCCCTGCTCCCAAAATGTTGACTATCTAATGGAAGAGGCAACATACAAATTACCTATACAAACAAGTTAATTTACAGGATATGCTGGAGATCAAACAAGAGAGGGAAAGCTCTAACATTAAGGGAGACAGAAAAAGCCATCTAAGCTTCTTAGTTCTTCCAAAATCCCACTTCTGACCTCAGGAGTGGCTCCAAAGCATCTTCTGACTTCCAGCACTGCTTCTTTCTTTATTTTTTATGTCCCCAGTGCCTGGAGCATAAGTTCTTGTAGAAGGTAGAATTTGAGCTTGAAAGAAACCAGGTAGATGAGGAGACAGAGATATGGAGAGAGAATTTCAGGATCAGGAGAGAAATGAACCTCTGTTGTTGGGAGAGGGAATGTCTTTGTGTGAGGGACATCAAGGAATCCAGTGTCATTGAATCACAGGGGACTGTGGGTAGGATGGAAGACGGGGGGAAAGATTATAGAAGAATAGAAAGGTAAAAGAGGGCCAGAATAAGAGAAATGACTCCTTGCTCTCCACCACCCCCATATGTTCCTCAATAAAATGCATCCCCAAGAAGTCAATGCAGAATATATTTCAGCCCTTGCACAGGAAGCAGCCTGTTCTGTTTATACTTTTCAGGGGAAAGAGAAAGGGGAAAGCAGCAGTTACCTGACTCCCTAGACATTGGGCCCAGTGTTTCCATTTATCCTGAAGTTTTGGTCAATGTGGTAGGAAAAACATCTATTAGAATCCCTGGTGTGTAAGCTGGGTTAGTTTTTCCCTAAAAGGCAATGAAGCCATTTCTAAAACTTGAATGAGAGCAAGGACTAGGGCTGTAACCACTGATACAATTTCCTAGTTGCCAAAGGTATAAAAGGCATAGAAAGCCCAATATGGGAGGAATGAGGCATCTCACACTTGAATGATTCTACGCAGCCTTCTGACAACACCGTGTATGGAGCTAGGGAAGGCTGTCCCTATCTGAGTCAATGTTTCATTCTTCCTAAATATTCTTTCTGTTACTCTTAAATAAACTTTATTTCTGTTCAATGTGTTCAATGTTAGATGGTCAAAGTGCCACACTTTATTCCATTCCCAAGTTTGAATTACTGGCTTGGTCGACAATATTTGTCCTGAATCAAGAGATTTGGATTGTATCAGAATGACCTCATGGTCAAAGTAGGGAATGCAATACAGGTTCTTGTGCAATCAAATGGCCAAAAAGAGAAGCCTGTTGTGATGTCAGTCATATATTTCAAGTTCTTTCAATTGGACAGAGAGGAGATCCCCACCGACTGTCTGGCTGCATTCTTTTTTTTTTTAATTTGGAAAATGTCATTTAATTAATTAGAATATTTTCCCATGGTTACATGAATCATGTTCTTTACCTCCCCCTTCCCCATTTCCCTCCCATAGCTGACATGCAGTTCCACTGGGTTTTACATGTATCACTGATGAAGACCTATTTCCATATTATTAATATTTGTACCAGGTTGATTGTTTAGAATCTATATCCCCAATCATATCCCCATCAACTCATGTGATCAAGCAGTTGTTTTGGGTTTTTTTTCGGTGCTTCTACTCCCACAGTTCTTTCTCTGGATGTGGATAGCTTTCTTTCTCATAAGTCCCACAGAATTGTCCTGGGTCGTTGCATTGCTTTCTAGCTGCACGCTTGAGTTTCCTTTATAACTCTATTTTGGAGAAGTCCTCAGGCTAGCCAACCTTCATTCCTCTCCTGGTTATGCTTTAGACTTTCTAGGCTTCAGTATGATTCCCTACCACAGGTGCCTTTATCCTCCCCCATCCCCCATCTGCTTTAAAAAAAAAATTAAACCCTTACCTTCCATTTTAGTAGCAATTCTAAGACAGAAGAATGGCAAGGGCTAGGCGATTGGGGTTGTGACTTGCCCAGGCTCACACAGTTAGGAAGTGTCTGAGGCCAAATTTGAACTCACATCCTCTCAACTCTAGACATGGCATTCCATCCACTGAGCCACCTAGTTTCCCTTCACCACTTGCTTTTCAACTTTATTTCATGTGTCACTTTTCAGCGTGATTGTAAGCTCTTTGAAGTCATCTTTTTGCTTGTATACCCCTCATTTAGCTCAGTACCTGATACAGAGTCTTTGTTTCATAAATGCTTGTTACCTACATAACTCCTTAAGTTCAAAGAGTAGCAAAACAAAGTATGGTGAAAAGAGCACCCCATAATAGCAGAAAGATGTGTAATTGAGTTCTCTCTGCCATATGGACTATGGCTTTGGGCAAATGGCAGTTATTCTGCACCTCAGTTTTCTCATATCTAAGCTGGGGTGATAATTCTCATACTATCTGCCTTACAGAGCTCTATAAAACTATATAAATGGGAGTTTTTATATACCTCTCTGCCAGGTCTTCCCTCAACAGACCTCTAATTTTAAGCTCCAAATGAGACTGAGATTTTTCCTATAAACTACTAGTTGTTCAGAGAGATCACTGAGAAGAAATAAAGGAAATGGAAGAGAAATAGCATTTTTAAAAAACAACCTACTAATCAACAGTCCCATGCTCAATCTCTCACCTCTCTCCTTGTAACTAAAAGGAGTAAATATTTCTCAGTCCTAACTGCGCAAGGGCTAAAACCTTTTTCTTCTCAAAAGGAGAGGATCCCAGACCATCATCCTAAATTTAAACAAGTCTCCTTACTTGGGTTAAACTTCAACTGACCTTCCTTGGAAGAAGCAGGCTGAGGCTAGAGGGGTTTGAGTAATGGGAAATACAAGCAAATGAGCTACATGCAAATACTATGCAAAATAGTGAGCCAGACACCAATTTATCCCACCAACAAATGGAGCACTTTTGATGGTAGGTGAGCAGTCTTCCTTTTCTCCAGAAGGAGCCACCAAAAGTTTGAATGGAAAGGATGCTTGCACTAATGTGCGATAGTAGAAAGAAGACTGGATTGGAAATCAAGAGAGGTGCATTCTAGGCCTGGTTCTCTTATATCATTTTCTTCACTAACCTTTGGTTTCCTTTGTAATCGTACACGTGCTGTGATTCAGTCATTCAGTCATGTCTGACTTTTTGTAACCCAAGGACCATAGTTATCCAAGGGGTTTTCTTGGCAAGGTATTGCACTGGTTTACCATTTCCTTCTCCAGGGAATGCAGTGGGTCTTTTGTGTAACCTTACATATTTTCTCTTATGCATTTAAAAGCATTATTCTGAGAAGGGGTCCTTATGCTTCACCAAGTCATCGATGTGCATTTATTAAGTACTTACTATATGGCAGGCATTGTGTTATTTGATCAGGAAACAAGGAGAAATAGGACCTGCCTTTAAAATCCATATGTAATGAGGAAGGTAATATGCAAAGAGACATGTACAAATAAGAGGGGAGAATACAGGATAACTTGGAGTCTGATTTCCAAAAGTCCAAGATACACGCAAAAAGATTAAGAATCATAAAGCACCAGACTGGGAGTTAGAAGGGCCTGAGTTCAAATCTGGACTCAGATACTCCCTAGCAGTGTGACCCTGGGCAAGAAGCTTAATCCCAATTGCTTAGCCCTTACTGCTTTTCTGCCTTGGAATTGACACTAGTAGTAATTCTAAGACAGAAGGCAAGGAATTTTAAAAAATGATTAAGAATCTCTTGACAAAATGCTCTCTCTGGACTCTTCCAGCGTTAGCATTTTATGAGCTTTTCATCTTCTTGTACTTAGTTCTGGGCACCAAATTTTTGGAAGAACAGTAAGTAAGTGGTAAGCAGTAGACCACTAAGAGGACAAGAGAGCAGATGTCATATGAAGACAAAATGAAGGAATTAGGGATGTTTGACGGAAGAAAAAACTAAATGCATGGAGAACACAATAGTCAAAAGTTTCCCACTCACTAATGGAAAGCAAAGTACCACCTTTCAGATATGTTGTAAAAGAGACCCTTACTCAAGTACAGGTTGGACTGGAAAAACCCAGATTTCAAACAAGTTTCAGAGGCTCAATGCCTCTGTAGTGTCCTGCAAAGACTCCTCAGAATCATGGTTTTAAATGCATAAAATAAAACACAAAGGAAACCAATTGTGTCGAAATGCAATTATCATAACACATTAAAAAGTAACTTTCTGATCTTACAGAAGGGAAAACAGATGCAGAGATGGGAAATAGCTTGCTTAAGATCATACAAGCGAACTGGGGCCAGAACCCAGGTCTCTGAAACCTCAGTTCTGTGCTTTTCATTTTGCAATCCCCTCAATAATTGAGTTCCAGTGTTCAACCACCGAAGAGGACGGGAAGGAAGAAAGGGATGGGAATAAAAATTGAGAAAGTGCCTACTGTATATAAAGTGCTTTACAAATATTATCTTGTTTGAGATTCACAACACCCTGTGGGGTAAATGCTATTATTCTTCCTATTTTACAGTTGAGGAAAATGAGGCAGACAGAGATTAAGTGACCAGCCCTGGGTCACATAGGTAATAAATAGTGGAGGCTGGATTTTAACTCAGGTCTCCCTGAGTCCAGGCCCAATGCCCGCATCGCTGCCTCCTGACAAGGAAATTCTTTCTTGGGTTTACTCTGAACCTCTCACGCTGTAGCCTAAGCCCATCTCTGTTTGTTTCATCCTTCACGGAGCACAATAAACCCGTCCCAGAGTGAGGGTCTGTTGATACTGCCCAGGCAGCGGACAACACAATGTGGCCCTCACCTCCTAGCTGCTACTCGCAGGAATTCATTTACCTCTAACTCACAAGACCCACCTCCCTGACTTGGTTTTCATCCTTCATTGCTCCCAATAGGGCAGAGAATAATACCCCATTTTATATGGAAAACACTAAAATGGGATCACACCTTTTAAAAGATATTTCCACTTCGCAGCCTGCAATCAGACTTCACCTTTCTCCCACCCTCTACAACTCACTCCCCTCCCTGTTTTTGCTACCAGACTTCACAATCCAGCCTCTAAGTCAGTTTAATTGAAAAGACGTGATTTAGGTTAATTGACAGCAGATGGGTTCGACTGCAAAATGCAGAGAAGCATTTACACAACCTGATTTACAGCAACAAAGCGCAAGGCCTCACTTTTTTATATCTTTCTCAGAGCACCATAGCCAGAACCGCTTAGCTGGGGGGGAAAGGGGGGGTAGTAATTAGTGTTTAATTTTTAAACAATTTTTAACCTCCTTTTTAATTGCTTTACATAAACCTGTTCTAGAATTTTACAGCCTTCAAATCTCTAAGTCTAGTCCTAGTTTCTGGTTTTAATTACAGAGAGACTTGTCTGGCACATTAAATTAAAAGAAAAAACACACACACACGCAAAATTTTAGAAATAGTTCACCGCTGGACTCCAAAGCACACATCTAATATTTCACCATATGGATGGGAAGGCATTGGCATAAGAGGTCTTTGGTGGAAGTAGGAATGAACTTGAACGTTTCTGTCCAGTTACGAATGACACACATTCAAAACCATCAGGTTTTGCTTCAATTGCTTTCTCCTCGCCTCTCAAAGGGTTCTAGACTCTGTCACAAGAAGGAATGGATGAAATCAACAGGAGTTCCAAGTCTGACTAAAAAACTGGCTGAGACAAATGAGAGTGCTTATAGAATTGGGTTTTCCCAAAGAATTGTGCAATGACTAGAGAGTCATTGGATCTTGTGGTCATCTTGTCTGTTCAGATCTCCATCGTCTAAAAGTCCAGATGTTTCCAGGAGAGAGAAGCATCATATTCCATGCCATAAGAGAGCAAAGTAGAACATTCAGAGCAGGATGGGTAAACAGGGTGGTGAGCAACCTAAAAGCCATGCCACGTGAAAATCAGCTGAAGGAAGGAGGACTGTTTGATCTAAGAGCAGGTATTTGGGAATTTGAAGTATACATAAAATATATACTTATATAGTATATATAAGACCTAAAATGTGCATATGATATATAACAAATTTATATATTATATAATATATATACACAAGGTATATAATTGTATGAAATATTTCTATATGATCTATAACATACAACAAATTTATATATTATATAATATACATGGTATATAATTAAACAAAATATTCATATAACATATTATATATAACAACATACATATGATATATAACAAATTTCTATGTTATATAATATATACACACAGTATATAATTACACAAAATATTAATATGATATATAACATAACATACATGTGATATTTAACAAAGATATATAATATGTACATATATACTGTATATGATATAATATGCATATTATCCACAATATACATATAATATATGTTTATATATATCCATATACACATAAATATTTACATATTCTTATAGTATATATGTTATATACATATATCTGTATATAGGGATATATGGACAAATGCGTTTCAATAGAAATGTTTTCCTTTGTAATACTCCATATTTTCTTTTATATATTCAAAAACATTTGGCAAAAGGATCCATAAGCTTCACCAGGTGATTACCAAACCATTCCATAATAGAAAAAATGGTTAAGAACCCCTTCTCGTTGTTGTTCAGTAGTTTTTCAGTAGTGTTTCATTCTTTGTGACCCCATTTGGGGTTGTTTTTTAGCAAAGATATTGAAGGGATTTACCATTTCTTTCTCTAGATCATTTTACAAATGAGGAAAATGAGGTAAACAGAGTTAAGTGACTTGCCCAAGGTCATAGAGTTAGTGTCGGAAAACCAGATTTGAATTCAAGAAGGTGATTTTTTTTCCTGACTCCAGGTCCAGCATTCTATCCATTGTGCCACCTATCTGTTCCCTAGCCTTGACAAAAGAAAACTAGAGAGAAAATCATAGCTATTTTTAAATATTTGTGTACTTTCATGTGGACAAAGGAGTATATTTTTCAGTTTGGGTCCACAGATTTGAAATATGGTCAATAAGCAGAATTAATACGAAAACTTTTTTCAGCCCGGTATGAGGAAGAACTTTCTAACAATTAGGACTGTCCAATAGTGAAATAGATTGTGGCCAAAAAGTAGTGAGCTCCTTTCATTAGGAGCATTCAAACAACTGGATTACCACTTTTCTAGGGATTCCTAAATCATATAACCAGTAATATCCCTTCTAGCTCTTAAGATTTTATCCTTCCACAAAATGTCATTCAAAATAAGAAACCTCCAAAAACGGTTCCATGGGTACTCACCATAACTATTCTACCTTCCCCCTGTTCTCACCAGGATCCTGGAAACTGATTATCTTACATGCAGGAATTGCTTGAAAAATCAGCTCCCTTTAATGCTTACCTCCAACCCAGCTCTATATCAAAGAGTTCTTAGGTGACTTGAACCTAAGATGATACTTTCTTCTGAGAATTTCTCCATACTGAGTTTCCAGACCAATAGGAATGAATGGTCCTAATGACCTAGATTCCATTAAGGATATGGTCAACCAATTATGATCAAAATGGAACATTGGTATCATGAAGAGCCTGTCATACTAGATACAAATAAACTTTTAGGAAGATTTACATATTTCAGGCCTAATTATAATGGTTGCTTTCTGGTCAAAGAATGTTAACAAATAGTTCTTCCAAGAATTATAAGCTAAATGAAAGAAATCCTAAACACTATACTACTGCTAGTGTTTCTAGTATAATGTTAAATAATAGAGGTGATAATGGGCATCCTTGTTTCACTCCTTCTAGTTTATCCCCATTGCAGATGATGTTGGCTGATGGTTTTAGATATATACTGTTTATTATTTTTAAGAAAGGCCCATAGGAATGAGTGTTGTATTTTGTCAAAGGCTTTTTCTGCATCTATTGAGATAATCATGTGATTTTTGTCCCTTTGCTTGTTAATATGGTCAATTATGTGGATGGTTTTCCTGATATTGAACCATCCTTGCATTCTTGGTATAAATCCCACCTGATCATAGTGAATAACCCTTGTGATCACTTGCTGAAGTCTTTTTGCTAGTATCCTATTTAAGATTTTTGCCTAAACACTGTGAAAAAAATCATATAAAAGAATATTCCAAATTACTAATAAGAAAAAAACAAAAATATTTATAACAGTATTTTTCATAGTAGCATAGAATTGTAAACAAATTAGATGTCTGTCAATTGAAGAATGTTTAAACAAATTATAATTAGGATTTTTAATGGAATATTATATTACTGTGCTATAACAAAAGATTTGATGAATACAGAGAAGCATAGGAAGACATATATGAATGGATACAAAATGAGATAAGCAAAGAACCAAAAAATACAGTCACTACAAAAATATAAATGGAAAATATTATAATAAACAATCAAAACTAAGGCAGTTAACTGAGCTTTGTACAAAGAAAAGAGATGAGAAATTATCTTCCTACTTCTTTACAGAAGTTCAGAAATATATATCAAATACTAAAGATGAGATCAGCCATCTTAAATGTTATGGATACTTTTCCGGAACCCTTCCTTCCAAAGATTCTTTGTTATAAGAAACAGCTTTCTGGGAAGGTTAGTAGTTGAGCTAAAATGGAAAGTGTAGGTTATCTAGAAACAAGTCTTTAAAAAATATATCACTTAAAATAATGGCCCCTTCTCTCTTTTTGTAAGAAGTCAGCTCTTACAATAGGAAAACATCAAATGTGGGACTAAGATGGATACATTCACATTTCCAGACTTGACCTAAGGTGCAAGCATTTTAAAATGCCTCAAAGAAAACCTGGTAGAGTATTGTCTTTCTTCCACTTTCTTTTTATTTTTAATATTTTTTCCTCAATTGCAAGGAAAAAACAATTTTAACCTTCATTTTTTAAAGGTGAGCCAAATGCTCCCCCTTCTTCTCTACCTTTCCTCCCTGCTCCCCCAGATGGCAAGCAATCTGATATAGATTTTATATATGCAATAGTGTAAAAACATTTTCCCATATTAGTCATTTTGTGAAAGAGAACACAAACAAAAAAATGAAAAGAAACTGAAATATATTATGTTTCGGTCTGTATTCAGACTCCATTGATTCTTTCTCTAGAGTCAGGAAGGCATTTTCAGAATGGGAGGGTGATACCTTGGGGTTTATCTAGGATCATTATATTGCTAAGAACAGCAAAGTCATTCACAATTGTTCACCATACAATATTGTTGTTACTTGTTCTGCTCACTTCACTTTGTATCACTTCATGTAGGTCTTTCCAGGTTTTTCTGAAATCATCATTCTTATCATTTCTTATAGCATAATAATATTCCATTACAATTATATGCCACAACTTGTTCAGCCATTCCCCAATTGATGAACATCCTCTCAATTTCAAATTCTTTGCTACCACAAAAAGAGCTAACATAAATATTTTTGTACAAGTAGGTCCTTCCCCTTTTTTAAATCTCTTTGGGATATAGTCCTAATAGTGGTATTGCTGGATCAAAGGATATGAATAGTTTTAAAATCCTGTAGGCAGCCCTTTGATCCAACCATACTATTGCTGGGTTTGTACTCCAGAAAGATAATAAGGCAAAATACTTGTACAAAAATATTTATAGCTGAGCTCTTTGTGGTGGCAAAAAACTGGAAAATGAGGGGATGCCCTTCAATTGAGGAATGGCTGAACACACTGTGGTATCTGATGGTGATAGAATAGTATTGTGCTGAAAGGAAGGATGAACTGGAGGATTTCCATGTGAACTGGAAAGAACTCCAGGAATTGATGCAGAAAGAAATGAGCAGAGAACATTTTACACAGAGGCTGATACATTGTGGTGCAGTCAAATGTGACAGACTTTTCTACTAGTGCAACAATCCTGGACAATACTGAGGAACTTACAAGAAGGAATGCTATCCACATCCAGAGAAAGAACTGTGGGAGTAGAAATGCAAAAGAAAAACATATGATCAATCATGTGGGGATATTGGGGTTTGGGCTTTAAAAGAGCACTCTAGTACAGATATGAATAATATGGAAATAGGTTTTGAACAATAATACATGTGTAACCCAGTGGTATCGCTTGTCAGCCTTGGGAGGGGGGAGGAAAGAGGGGTGGGAAAATCATGAATCATGTAACTATGGAAAACTATTCTCAATAAATTAATTATTTAACTTAAAAAATCCTTTAGGCATAGTTCCAAATCACTCTACAGTGGCTGGATCAGTTCACAACTCCACCAACAGAGTATTAATGAACCAATTTTTCCACACCACCTCCAACATTTTTTTATTTTCCTTTTCTGTCATATTAGCCAATTTGGTGTGAGGTAGTACCTCAAGAATTGTTTTAATTTCTATTTCTCTAATAGGTGTGATTTAGAGACTATAGATAGTGTTGGTTTCTTCATCTGAAAATTGCCTTTTATATCCTTTGACCATTTATCAATTGAGGAATAACTTATAGTCTCATAAATTTGGTTCTTTTTTATCTACATTTGAGAAATAAGGCCTTTATCAGAGATACTTCCTGAAAATTTCCCCTCAAATTTCTGCTTTCTTCTAGTTTTGGTTGCATTGGTTTTGTTCATGCAGAAACTTTTTAAATTTAATATAATTAAAATTATCCAATTTATAATCTACAATGCTCTCTATTACTCATTTGGCCATAAGTTCTTCCATTATTCTGATAGATAGATAGGTAGATAGATAGATAGATAGATAGATAGATAGATAGATAGATAGATAGATAGATAGATAACAGGTAAACTTTCTATCTTTTCTTGCCTGCAGGTAGGTTGGGAATGAACCAGAGAGCAATATGGTAGAAGATTTCCATTTCTAAGAGATCTTCAAGAAGAAGATGAACAAATACTTGTCAATTATATGATAGGGGGAAGTTCTTCTGGGTATTGATTGGTTAAATCAGAAGACCTCTGATATCTCTTCCAGCTAGGTGATAGAGCGGATAAAGCATTGGATCTGAAGTCAGGAAGACCTGAGTTCAAATCTAACCTGAGACACTAATTGTGGGAACCAGAAGCCCTAGGGGAGCCTATCATCTATCTCTCCATCAACACTACTCAGTATAGACAAGCGGTTCTCAACCTGTGGGTCGCGACCCCAGCGGGAGTTGAATGACCAAAACACAGGGGTTGCCTAAAGCCATCGGAAAATACATATTTCCAATGGCTTTAGCCACTGAGAAATCCTGCTACTTTACAGCAAGATCTTGGAAAGAACGGGGACCCTGCTGCCCGTACATTGTACTAATATTAGATACCTATCAGCAGCCCTCCCCCAATGAGGGGCAATGGATTTACCCTGTTGCCTGGAAACTGGACTCAGAGACCCAGAGGGAGCACTGGCTCTGGAGGGGTTAAGAACGAGTCCTGGAGCTGATAACTCCTGGAGCGGATAATGGAGCTGAGTAACCCCAGCAAAGTGAAGCCTCAGCTCAAGCTGGAGGGAGATGACAGGAAGAAGAAGGCAGCATCTGCGGACCGCCTCCCCAGGCAGGACTTACCTCCTTCCCCAGCGCTCAGGCTGCCTCCTGCTGGATTAATATTTCTCAACATATAATTAAATATTGTTTTTGTGATTAATCACTATTTTTAAATTATGTTTGGTTTGTAGCAATCAGAATACATAATGCATATCAGGTATTTACATTCCAAATAATAACTGTAGCAAAATTATAGTTCTGAAGTAGCCACCAAAATAATTTTTTGGTTTGGGGTCACCGCAACATGAGGAACTGTATTGCAGGGTCACGGCATTAGAAAAGTTGAGAACCACTGGCATAGACAAAGAAATGGCTCATTAGGGTTTGTCTTAGAATTCACATAACACTTGGTTCTTCACTTCTCTTACATTGTAGTATAATAATTGGTGATTTGCAATGGTAGTAATCAGGCTTCCTCCCTCAAACCTCTTCAGCTAGAGCACATGTTACTCAGTTCTCTGCCCACCTCTGGGGACACACATGCTCAATGCAGGACTTTGGGATGACACTAAAGCAATCCCTTGGACTCCATGATGGCAGGAGGAAAAAGTGGCATCAAAGATAACTGGCCACTAAGCCAGGAAAAAATAACACAGTTGGATCTAAAAGGAGGGACCCTACTCTCGTGGACTTTCTGGGTGGATGGGTGGGGGAGGTATTCCAATATTGCAGTGGGAACATATGTGGTGTAAAGGAGGCTGAGCTCAGACCTCTAGCCTCTCTCTCCCTCTTCTGCTTTCCTTCCTTGATCATAGGTGACCAAATAGTGATCCTGAGATAGACATATTGAGCTTAGAAGCAACTTTATGTGTTGAGAATTGGAGAGCTTCTAGATCCTTTATTCAGAACTAATTGGCAGCAGGAGGAGGTATCCCCTATAACCCAGATTACTGTGAGGGTATTTTGAGCATGCTTTGTTTACCTAGCATGGGGCCTGCTCCATTCCCTATGAGGTAGCTTCCTTTGATTGACTGCCTATGTGGCATGAGTGAGCAGTTGGCTCTCTTTTCATCATCTTTTAGCTGAGTTCTTTTCAGTCACTCCTATTAGCTATGTTTTGTGTAGACACCGTGAACTGAACCAATGAGAAGGGAAGGAAAATCCTTTCTCTCTTTTACTGTGGATTCATGAAAAGGGCCTGGGGGTGTTTGCTTCTTTTCTGTTTAGTTTCTCCTCTGTTTCAGGTACCAGAGCTAATCCTCATGGGACTGGGAGAGCCACCATGACCTTGAAGCCAGGAATTTAGGCAGGATGATGTCAGCCCATGGGAGCCCTAAGATGCCAGGATGCCTGGGACTTGAGCCCAAGAGGGGTTATTAGACTTGGAACTGGAATCATGCTCTATGGGAACCAAACTAAACTATGAACCAATTCCCTTCCCCTTCTCCAGAGGTGGTACAAAAAGGAAGGGAAAATCATGCCTTCTATCTGTCTGGGGGAGTATATATATATATTTGGGATTAAGCCTGTGGAAGCAAATATTCTTTGTAAAATGTCCACTGTGTTACACCCCCTTCTCAGAGAAGATAACTATAGGATGAGCCTATGACTGGCATGGCAAAAAACATGGTAATTGGGAGAGTTGTTCAGAGAGTATATATCTAAGATAAAGGCTGAAAGCTAGACTACCATCCTGTAAAAGGTTTCAGGTTGCAATGTTTGAGTATTAGCCTACCAAGGGAGTTTAATAAAAATTATATATTACTGTTTCATGTTTCCAATAATACATACTTGTGAGTCTTTTGTGTGTTAAGCATTTCTTTTTTTGTGAATGAAAAGAATAGTTGTTCCAATCTATAATGCATTACCCCTTTTGGGGAAATCTTAGACCTGAGCCTAACCTCAGTGATTTCCCCCAGGGTTCTGGGTGGGGATGAGGAAGTTATAAATAGCTCCAGACAGCCAGGAAGGGAACCTGTCCCTTCTCTACAGAGGCTAGACTCCTCCAGGACTGAACCTTGTCTGTGTCTGAGCTCAGAGCTGAGACCCCTTAATGAGAAAGAGGCCTAAGTCCCCCTGAGATGGTGTTGGCGTGTTATGACATAGTTATCTATATTTGTCTTCATCTCCTACCAACCTGTAAATTCCATGTAATTCACATCTAAATTTTGTTATCTCTTTCTAAGTCTCTGTGAGGCAATTAAGTGGTGCAGTGGATAGAGCCCTGGGCCTAGAATCAGAAGGGTCTGAGTTTAAATGTGACCTCAGATACTTACTAGCTTTGTGACCCACGGCAAGCCTTGGTTTCTTCATCTGTAAAGTGAGAATAATGATAGCACTTATTCCCAGGATTCAGGGGATCAAATGAGATATTTGTAAAGCATTTAGCCTAGTACCTGGCATATAGTACTCAATAAATATTCCCTTCCTTCCTGCCTTCCCTCTTTTTATCCTTCCTGCCTGCCTCCTTCTCTTCCTTCCTTCTTTCCTTCCTTCCTTCCCCCTTTCCTTCTTTCCTTCCTTCCTTCTCCTTTTCCTTCCTTCCTTCCTTCCTTCCTTTCTTCCTTCTTTCCTTTCTTCCTTCCTCCCTCACTTCCTTTATTCCTCACTTCCTTTCTTTATTCCTCACTTCCTTTCTTTCTTCCTCCCTCCCTCCCTCCCTTCCTTCCTCCCTTCCTTCCTTCCTTCCTTCCTTCCTTCCTTCCTTCCTTCCTTCCTTCCTTCCTTCCTTCCTTCCTTCCTTCCTTCTTTCTTTCCTTCTTTCCTTCCTCTGGAAACAGGCACTTAATAGATTCCTAAAGAGAAATCCCATAGAGTTATAGAACCATATTCTAAAGTTAGAAAAGGTCTCAGAGGTCATCTGCTCCAATTCCTTCATTTTAGAGGTGAGGTGGACACTAAGGCCCAGAGAACTTAAATGACTCCTCCAAGGTCACCTGGAATTATATCATTCCTCATATTCTGATACCAAGTTTCTATCCCAGATTTGGAAAAGAGTTCCAAATACTAAACCGTACTTTGTTTAAAGTTGTAGATTGGTTCAGTGACATGGAAGCAGTCCCCTTCTAAGCACCAGCAGGTGAAGAGTTAACCATGATCCTTGTGCAAGTCTGGTTAGCCAGGGCAAGCACAAGGTTAATGACCCATGGGTTCCCTTAAAGGTATATGTTGGGGTTGCAGGGGGAGTTGGGGGAGATTAGGAGGTAACAGAAAATGGGGGGAGGAGAGGGAAATATAAAATGTCCTCAGGACACAAACATTACAGGGGCATTACATGGTTTCTCCTCCCTGACTTGTGTTCATTAGCACAGAGTCCACTGACCTCCTCCCCATGCCCTGCTTGGTCAGGCCCAGCCTCTCAGCATCTCCAGGACTCCTGCTGGGAGGCATAGAGCTGCCTGGCGCCATTGATGGGACAGTTCAGGGGATGGAGCATGGCCAACTTCGGTTCCCCACACATGGTCATTACCTCCTTAAAACCCAGTAGTTATTACAATTAAAACACATTACAGGGAGGAGGGAGGAGGGGGCTGGGGGAGGTCTCCTTAGAAAGGAACACTGGGATTAAAAGAAATTAGAGGAGTTGGCATGGCAACGTAGCCAGACAGGGTCTACCCTATGATTATTTCAAAGGGAGCTTGGAGGGTTGGGTGGGGAGAGAGTAGGGGGCAGTGCCAGGGAACACTGCTCTGCTATATGGCGAGGCAAAGGGGAGAAAGAGAATATGGAGCATCTGGCCTCCCTCCCCAGGACAGAACAACCTCTCTAAACCTAATTCTTGAGCTGTCAATTCCAAAACAACAAGCCATGGCCGCTACCTTCCCTCTCTCCAGTCGCTTCCTCCAAAATGCTGGGCAAATGGCCCCATACCTTGTGAGAAAGTCACGCTGTAGTTTCCTTTCTTGGACGCCGAAGACAGACGCGCATTTTCTACTTAAATCTCTAAAGAAGGAGTCCTCAAGAGTGCACTCTTGCATTCAGGAGTCTCTTGGGTATCTTCCCTCCGATCACTTCTGAAAACTAGACTGTGCCAAAGTGCTTCCCAACCATTAGCTTTGCCTGGAATCTCAGTTCCCCCTAAAACAGAAAGAGTCACAAAAAAGAAGCCTCGGAAAAGAGAGGGATGTTCTTTGGAACCAAGCCCATGATAATGACCTGGGTGGGATTCCTGCCAGGGAATTCTCTAGGTACCAACAGAGGATTAGAGCCCCAAAAGAATAGGAATCCCAGCTTGGCCTAGCCGAGACAAAGAAAACAATAATTAGCCCTCCAGATCTTATGATGTATCTCCTTACAGGGCCCAGCAGAGCTGAGCAGGTGAGAGCCTTCTTAGGTAGGCGCTCGGGAAAGCGGGAGCACAGGATGATTGGGGGATTAGGGAGGGGAGGGGTCAATCTGGAGACACCAGAGGATCTCCATCTTTTTTTCATCCTCAGTTTCATCAGCTGAAAAGTGGGGATCATCTCAAGTTGCCGTCACCCTTACGGGGATTAACAGATTAATGTTCGCAGAAGCTTGCCTTTGAAATTTCCCAATGACAGGCACTAGGTGGAAAGCCTCATTGCTGCCTGGTTAATGTCAAAGAAAGTGGATCTCTGTCAGCCAGTTAGGATGTGAGCCAGACTGCGGAGCAAGCGTTTAGAGAGAGGATCATCTCTGTAGAAGGAATGGGGGCCAGCTGTTCTCAATATTTAGTTCACCGAGACTCGGCAGACAAGTGTAATGCCCTCTTATGCTTCTTATGAAAGCCTGCTCCCCAGGTCACACCTGATAGCTGGCAAGGAAAGCTGGGGAAGTCTGTAAATGGTTACCATTGTCAGGCCTCAGACAAAACTAGTAGTCAGTCATTCTGTTGTCCTAATAGAAGCTTTCATGTTATATTATATTTATTATATTATGTAATATATAATATCATATTATGTTATATTGTAATATTCTATTATGTCATATATCATATCCTATCATATTATATTATGTCACATTACATTATATATCATATTATATTTTATTATATTATATTTTATTATATTATATCATGTTATATCACCATATCACATTATATCATATCATATCATATCATATTATATTATATTATATTATGTTATGTTATGTTATGTTATATTATGTTATGTTATGTTTATTATATGATATTATGTTGTTATATTGTGTTATATTATGATAAAACTCATCCAATCTAGAGAGAATATGAATTTTCCAAAAAGAGGAAATACTGAGTACTTAGTTACATTACAAAAAGCATATTCATTTTCCAAAAACAGATTCATTTTATTTATATTTGGAGAGGGAGAGGAGATAAAGGGGAGAGTGGATTTTAATTTAAAACTCTCTCCTCCATCATCCACCTAGCTGCCATATTGGTATGCCTAAATCACAGTTCTGACCACATCATTTACTTGCTCAAGAAGCTTCAATGATTCCCTATTGCTCTTATGATAAAATACACATATCCTTTCTTGGTCACTTAAAGCCCTTCACAACCTGACTCTGTCTTTTCAGACTGATTAAAAATATTACCTGTGTATGACCTGCTGTTCCCAATACACAGCATTCCATCTCCAGTCCCTGGGCCTTTACAAAGGCAGTCTTCCATGACTGGAACATTCTCCCTCCTCACTTCCATTTCTGAAAACAAGGTTTTTAGAGGCCCAGGGCATTCTACCACCTATAAGAGATCTTTCTGGATTCCCCCAGTTGCTACAAATTACTTTGTATTTATTTTGTAGGAGAGGTAGTATTACATCGTGGAAAGATAATTGGCCTTGGAGCCAGGAAGACTCCTGAATTCGAGTCCCACTTCTGACAAATATGGGCTATGTGAAACTGAGAAAGTTATTTAAATTCTTGGTGTTCTTGTTCTTTTTCATTCATTTCAGTTGTGTCTGACTCTTTGTGACCCTTTGTGGAGTTTTCTTGGCAAAGATATTGGAGTACCATTTTGTCATTTGCCATTTTCTTTCCCAGCCCATTTTAAGGAAACTGAGGCAAAGTCAAATAAATGCCTAGGGTCACACAGCTGGTAAGTGTCTGAGTACAGATTTGAATTCAGAAGATGAGTCTTCCTAACTCCAGACTCAGAACCCTAACCACTGCACTACCTAACTGCTTTAGGCATGATTTTAATTTTCAGAGAAGGTACCAACCTATATTGGTAAAAGAAGTTCTCTATACCAATGAAATCATAAGTCCAATCCCTTTCCTGATTTTGTATTTGTATAGTTAGATCACCAACTGGTTCAGACCAAAAAGTTAATTACTATATCTGTAGATTTAGATATGTAATCTATATCTATATATAATCCACATAAACACACATAAAGACATAGACACACACACATATATATGTGTGTATTTTAACTCTAGAAATGATATAATAGTCTCCCAAAAATTAAAAATTAGCATTGCCCAAAGAACAATGAAGATTTCATGGTAGATGGGACTATGCTATAACATATATCCAATGAGAAACTCGAAAGAAGAGCAGAAGTAAAATATTTCACTAAGGAAAGGTAAGGCTGAAAGAAAAGATATCCAGAATAACATCTTTGATATATTTGGAAAAATAGATAAAGGACTTCAGAACACTGAGTGCATTCCCTATGATGAACTTAGAAGGGGTCATGCAAAAGAGTCACACAAGATAAGCAGGGATATGGACTGAGATTTGCACCATTGGGGTCACTGGAGTCAGTTAAGCAGCATAGTGGACGGAGTGCTAGGCTGGGAGTCAGAAAGGCCTGAGTTCAAATCCCCCCTCAGAAGTTCCTCAGGCAGTTGCTTCTTTACTCCCTCCCAAGAAAGTTATCTTCAAATCCTTAGCATTATTATATTAGTGATGACTGTGGTCCCCCTTTACATAAATGAAAAAAGCATTCCTCATATCCAATCAATTGTCAAATCTCTCCATTTCTACATCCACAACAACTCCCACATCTAACAACTTCTCTCTACTCATATAATTTTTATATTAATTCAGGTTCTCATCACCTCTCATTTTAATGATTTCAGTGGCCTCTTATTTGGTCTCCTTGACTCTGGTCTTTCTCCACTGCAGTCTATTCTCCATAGAGCTCCAAAATAATTTTCTTTTAAGAATAGCTCTGATCATGTTGTCCTTGACATCAAACAACTCCAGGGACTCCTGATTGCCTCTAGGATCAAATGCCAGCTTCTATTGTGGCTTTTAAAATTCCTTCACTACCTGGACCCAACCTATCTTTAGAGCATCACTGGGCATTTCTCCCTCTCCCACATACTATGTACACTCAAAATTGCCCCTGTGTTCATCACACAGGACACTCCATCTACTATCTTCATTACTTTGCCTGGCTGTTCCACAGGTCTGGGATACCTAATCTCCCTCCTCACCATTGTTTTACAGAATCCCTCTCTTCCTTTCAGTTCAAGCACTATCATCAGTGAAAAGGCTTTTTTCCTGTTCTCCAAAACTGTTAGAATCCTCTATCCCACACTACCTAGTATTGAACTACTTTGCCTATATTTTTATTTATTAACTTTATATTTATGTTTATATGTTTTTATGTGTCCTTGTATTCTCCATTAAATGTAAATTCATTTTAGGTGGGGATAGTTTTATTCTTTATACTTATATCTTCTACTCCTAGCATACCTCTTCCTAGGAGAAGGAAGGAAGGAAGGAAGGAAGGAAGGAAGGAAGGAAGGAAGGAAGGAAGGAAGGAAGGAAGGAAGGAAGGAAGGAAGGAAGGAAGGAAGGAAGGAAGGAAGGAAGGAAAGAAGGAAAGAAGGAAGGAAAGAAGGAAGGAAAGAAGGAAGGAAGGAAGGAAGGAAGGAAGGAAGGAAGGAAGGAAGGAAGGAAGGAAGGAAGGAAGGAAGGAAGGAAGGAAGGAAGGAAGGAAGGGGGACCACGGTCATCAGCAATATAATAATGCTAAGGAAGGATATACTGTACTAAGCACTTTTACAAGTATTACCTTATTTAATCCTAGAAGGTAATTTTTATTATTATTCCCATTTTGTAAATGAAGAAACTGAGGCAGACAGAGTAACTTGCCCAAGATCACATAGCTAGTATCTGAGACTACATTTGAACTCAGCATTTTCTCAATCCAGACTCAGCTCTACATATTGTGCAACTTAGCTAAGTGTTTAATGATGGATAAATAGATTGATGCCAGTAAAATTGGGGAAAGAAGTTTTTTTCTTTTATACTTTAAGAAAGACATAATTTCCTTTCCATGAGAGCTGAGATTCATGGAAAGGGTCAGGAAGGAGTCTCTTTGGGGATCCCAATCAGGGGAGCTATGCTGTTCAAAGATAAATAATCATACCTAAAATGGAGCAAGAATGAGCCTCTACAAGAAAAGCCTTACCCCACCTAAGAGTTGAGGAATCTGGGGACACTGGAGCTGCTGAGGCTGGGTGCCCCTATCAGTTTTGCCTTTGATGAAGGTAGGATATCTAGAACAAAACCCACTACCTCATCAAACCTCTCCAGTGAGGATATTGTTCATTTGTTCAGTTGTGTCTTATTCTTCATGACTCCTGGATGATACTGTCCATGAGGTTTTCTTGGGGGAAATACTGAAGTGGTTCACCATTTCCTTCTCCAGGAGATTAAGACAGAGGAAGTGACTTGCCCAGGGATCAGTCACACAGCTTCTTCTTTTTTTTTTTTTTAATTTGATCATTTCCAAACATTATTCATTGGAGACAAAGATCATTTTCTTTTCCTCCCCCCCTCCACCTCTCCCATAGCTGACACGTGATTCCACTGGGTACCACATGTGTTCTTGATTCGAACCCATTTCCTTGTTGTTGGTATTTGCATTAGAGTGTTCATTTAGAGTCTCTCCTCAGACATGTCCCCTCAATCCCTGTAGTCAAGCAGTTGCTTTTCCTCGGTGTTTTTACTCCCACAGTTTGTCCTCTGCTTGTGGATAGTGTTTTTCTCCTAGATCCCTGCAGATTGTTCAGAGACATTGCATTGCCACTAATGGAGAAGTCCATTACGTTCGATTGTACCACAGTGTATCAGTCTCTGTGTACAATGTTTTCCTGGTTCTGCTCCTCTCGCTCTGCATCACTTCCTGGAGGTTGTTCCAGTCTCCATGGAACTTCTCCACTTTATTATTCCTTTTAGCACAATAGTATTCCATCACCAACATATACCACAATTTGCTCAGCCATTCCCCAATTGATGGGCATCCTCTTGCTTTCCAGTTTTGGCCACCACAAAGAGCACAGCTATGAATATTTTTGTACAAGTCTTTGTGTCCATTATCTCTTTGGGGTACAGACCCAGCAGTGCTATGGCTGGATCAAAGGGAAGACAGTCTTTTAGCACCCTTTTGGCATAGTTCCAAATTTTCATCCAGAATGGTTGGATCAATTCACAATACCACCAGCAATGAATTAATGTCCCAACTTTGCCACATCCCCTCCAGCATTCATTACTTTCCTTTGCTATCATTTTAGCCAATCTGCTAGGTGTGAAGTGATAACTCTGAGTTGTTTTGATTTGCATCTCTCTGATTATAAGAGATTTAGAACACTTTTTCATGTGCTTATTAATAGTTTTAATTTCTTTATCTGAAAACTGCCTATTCATGACCCTTGAGTCACACAGCTTCTAAGTGTCTGAGATTGGATTTGAATTCAGGTCTTCCTGACTCCAGCCCCAGTGCTCTGCCCACTGAGTCATCTAACTATCTCTAATGAGGCTTTGTCCACATTATATTTACTCCTGGAACCCTCACTTAAGTCATAGATAGGACTAATGAAGAAAAATTCAGTTTCTATGCACAGAATATCAGGGCATTGCTGTGTGGAGCAAGGTATTGCCTGCATATGGTCTAGCGTGTCAATCCTGGATGTGTGTTCTGAATGTTGGGCATTATGGCAATCCCCATTATGGCAGCCAGCAATTTTTCTCCTCCCCTTTTCTTAACTCCCAGAGAGGTGAGTGTTTTGTTCTGCTCTGGACTTTAACACTGAAGCTTCATGTTGTGGAGGGAAATTTGATATCAGTGTAAAAAAGCACCATCACATATCTTCCTTCCCATAATTCATTTTGACAAATAAGATCCTGGAACTCCAGGAGGTGGGGGACTGGGAGGGAAGCTGTTACTAGTTCAAGGGAAACAGAGCTCTACCTCCAAGATGCTGACAGTTGAGGGAGGGCATGATTCTTCTCCTTTCTCTCTAGCCTCCCTAAAAATCATCCTCCTGGCACACCTCAGAAAGAAGTGGCCATATTTATCTCCCTCAACTGTCAAAAATGGCAGTGATCTGAACACCTAGATACTGTCTAGCTACACATCTCACTGTGGGAGTCTGGGGAGGTGGGTAGCAATGCAGAAGTAAGAATTCATCTGTTAGCTTCATGGTGTCCTAAAGCTGAAAGTATCCCTCTAGGCATTGTCTAGTTCAACTGCCTGCTTCTAGGCAAGGCTGGATGTCAGCTGTCCAAGACTATTGTTATTTGGATGGAAGAGTTCATAGAAATTTAAAGAACTAAACTGGGAATAGCTCCTGAGCATCTGTTCACACTGAACTGTCATTAGAAGCAAGATTCTGGAGGGGCAATTAGGTGGCTCAGTGGATTGAGAACTAGCCCTAGAATCAGGAGGTTCAAATCTGGCCTCAGACACTTCCCAGCTGTGTGACCCTGGGCAAGTCACTTAGCCCCCATTGCCTAGCCCTTCCCACTCTTCTGCCCTGGAGCCAATACACAGTATGATCCTAAGATGCAAGGTAAGGATTAAAAAAAGAAGAAGCAAGACTCATTTAGGCTGGGTATATCAGTTGCATGGCACATATAATGAAAGAGTCTGGTGTATCTGGGGGATGGATGCTCCCTTTACACCAAAAGAATCACCCTCTGGATACATGGCTTAAGCTTCTGGCACAGAATCTGCTTGAATCCCTGCTTCCTTAGCCAGGGAAGGCAGATGGGGCCAGGAGATGAGAATGAGACGTGGGAGGAGGGATGGAGGAATCTGGACTCAAGGGGCTTAGCCAGCAAGCTGTCCTCATCACTTCTGCCAGGACTTTGATCCCTCAAACAAGGCAAAAAGAAAGCTCTCTCTTTTCACCACCTTTCAATATCCCCCCCTGTTGCTGTGCCGCCCCCAGCATCACCTCAGCCTTGAAGGAAGGAGACAGGATACATCTCCAGCTGTGTCTTTCTCTTCCTTAGAGTGGGGAGTCTGTGGACTACATTGAATTATTTACAGGCTGAGGTGCCACTTCTCTAGCTGCATCCTACAGGTGCTGGGGAGAGGGGGAAGATGCAGTACCCACCGTGCTTTCTGCTTTGGGAGGAGAAATAGCCTGTGGGACAGATTCCTGTCTAAGCTTAGCTGATGCCATGTTTGCAGACTCAAGCCGTATTTGGGGTAGGGACAGAGGGAGGATTAGGTAGTCTGGATAAGGCAGGGTAGGGGGAAGAGAACCCAGAATCTACTGTGGCAACTTCAGACCCACAGGCACATTTCCAACATTTTGGGAAAGAGCCTTAAAGCTGAAATGCCTTGTTTTGATTTTAAAGGGAGACATAGAATCACCATCCTTTTCTCACCTACTACTAAATTTTCTCTTTTCCCAGAGCCCTGACTTCATCTGGGCCAAACTGATTTAAAGGGATGAGGGTACAGAAGAGAGTGCAAGCAGAGGCACAGTTGGGCTTGGAGAAAGGGCAGCCCATGACCCTCTCAGGCACTAGGAGGGAAGGTGCAACTTAGGACAGGTGGAGCTCAGATAGCAGATCCTGAGAGTGGCTGCATCCATCAGGGAAGTTTCTAGGAGCACTTTTTTCTCTCCCTGCCTCTTAGAAGGGGCAATTGTCCGGGTTCTCCTGCAGGCTGCTGGGTACATAGCCCATCACCCTGTAAGGACGGGAATGAGCATTTATTAAACACCTCACTTTGTGCCAAGCACAAATATATCATTTGATCCTTACAACCATCCTAGGAGGTAGGTGCTATTATTATGCACATTTGAAGAAATAGGGAAAATTATATTCACTTTTATTCTCAATTGAAGAAATTAAGGCAGACAAATTAAGTGAAATAAGTTGCCCAAGGTCACACAGCTAGGAAGTGTCTGAGGTCAGATTTGAATTCAAGATCTCCCCTCTTTAGGGCTGGCTCTTTATCCACTGAGCCACCTAGCTGCCCTTTCTTTAGCTTTTATAACCAGCCATCTTAAGACAAAGGAAGCAAACTAGGGGGGAAAACTTATTCATCATTCCACCCAGTAGAGGAAAATTATCTTTTCTAGAAGGCTTTAAAAAAATCTTACATTTTTCTTAGAATCTGTACTGTGTCCAAAGGCAGAAGAGCAGCAAGGGCTAGGCAATCACACATCACACAGCTAGGAAATATCTGGGCAGATTTGAACCTAGGACCTCCCATCTCTAGATCTGGCTCTCAATCCACAGAGCCCCCCCCAGCTGTCCTCTTGGCTAGTCATTTGAACTCAGTTCTTCCTGATTCCAGCCCCAGCCTTCTATCAATCTGCTGCCTCGCTGTAGGAAAGTTCCAATGAGCCACCACTTCCATGAAAAGACAAAAACAATCAGAAAGCCCAAGACTAGCAAAGGAAGCAGCAGGACTGGGAAAGAGTGAGGGAAGAATATTCTTAGTGTACACTCATACATAACACTTGATCGTGGGTCATAAGAACAGAAACAAAACAGGAAATACAGACATTTCTTGAATTGTTTCACTTGCCTGATTTGTCCTCAGCCCTCATGGAGCTGTAGCGAATATTTCTGGACCCCAATCTAGGCAGACATGCCACCCACCAGTGGGATCTGGCTGATTTTACTGGCATCTCTTCTCCCACCACCCCAGTCTCTCTTCCTACTTGGACAATCATGTTTCTGAGTTGATGGACCCTGAGACAGAAGTCTCTTCTGCCTAAACCCCGCACAGCTGGGCTCTGGTTTTCTCATCCAGGACTCTTGCTGTGTCCGGGAGAGAAGGCTGGCAAGAAGCCGGTCTCCCCATCCCCACTCCATGGGAAGCAAAGACATGCAGATATTAAGAAAAACATCTAAAGGAGAAAACTGATGCTGACATAATGAAAGTGCCGAGGTTCGAGGGAACCTTGGCAGTGAAGTCCTTCTGAGGTCCAAATGAAAAAGGACAAGTTGCAATGGCACTCCTGAGGTGACTAAGGGCCAAGGTCCCTTCCCTAACTGGCCAGGCTTGCCTTGCTTTGCTCCCTCCATCCCAGGGATCGACTGCACCCCTCACCCCAGCCAGCTGGCTCACAGATACTGCAGCTGGTCAAAAGCAACATCAGGTAAGGCGATCACAGTAAGAGAAAAGTAGAATTTCAGAGCTAAAAGGGACCTCCAAGCTTGCTGAATTCAACCCCTTGTTTTATAGAGAAAGAAATAAGCCACAGAGAGGTCAAGTCACTTGCACAAGGTCTTATGGCAAGGCAGGACCCATCGAATCACCTCCTCTTCTCAATAATTCCAACGGCTCCCTATAGCCTCTGAGAGCAAATATAAAATGTTCTGTTTGGCATTCAAAGCCCTCCATAACCTAGCCCCCTCCTACGTTGCCAGTCTTCTTATGCTTTACTTCCCAACGGGTATTCTTCATTCCAGTGACACTGACCTCCTGGCTGTTCCACAAACAAGACATTCCATCTGTAAGTTCAAGGTATTGTCTCTGTCCTCCCCTACTGGGACATTCCCCTTCCTCTGTTGATAATTGATGTTCATAGCTTCCTTTAAATCCTGACTAAAATCCTACCTTCTACAGGAAGCTTTCCCTAACCCCTCATGATTCCAGTGCCCTCCCTCTATTAGTTATTTCCTATTTATCCTAAATATAATTTGCTTTATATTTACATGTGTGTGTGTACATGTATATATAAAATGTTGTCTCCTCTATTGAATTGTAAGCATCTTGAGGGCAGGCACAGTCTTTTGCCTCTTTTTTGTATACCCAATGTTTAACATAGTACCTGTCAAAATTGGAACGCTAATACTTTGTTGGTGGATTTGTGAACTGATCCAACCATTCTGAAGGGCAATTTGCAACTCTACCCAAAGGGCTATAAAACTGTTCATACCCTTTGATCCAGTAGTACCACTATTGAGTCTGTAACCCAAAGAGATCACAAAAAGGGGGAAAGGATCTACTTGTACAAAAATATTTATAGCTATTCTTTTTGTGGTGGCAAAAAATTGAAAACTGAGAGAATGTTAATTGATTAGGGAATGACTGAACAAATTGTGATACATGTTGGTGATGGAAAGAAATGATAAGCAAGATAATTTCAGAAAAAGCTTGAAAGATCTGCAGGAACTGATGTTGAGCAAAATAAGCAGAACTGAGAGAACATTGTGCACAATAACAGCAATATTAGATGATGTTTATCTGTGAAAACATGGCTACTTTTAGCAATGCACTGATCTGGGACAATCCTAAAGGACTTATGATATGGAATGCTCTCCATCTCCAGAGAAAGAACTTTTAGAGTCATCTTTCACATCAGTGTAAAGTTTTATTTGGGGGTTTTGATTTTGTATGAATTTGTTCTTACAATGACCAATATATAAATGTGTTTTGCATACAACAAAAATAAAATTTTAAAAACACAGTGCCTACTACATAACATATACAAATATTGATTGATTGATTGATTAACAGATTCAATGTGCATCAGAGGGATGTATTTATGGGGGAAGAAAGTGGGCTGAGCAAAAAATAATTAACAGACAGCTGAACTGCTCCACTGGTATTTCTACAATGTCTGGGCAACCAGGAGAAAATCTGAGCACATTATATAGATCCACTGTGAAAAAAAATTGATGGAAAGATGTAGACAAGAATCAGTCTGAGAAGGCATATGGAAGAAAACAAGCATTTATTAAGTGCCTTCTATATGTCAGGTACGATGCTAAATATTCTTCATAATATACCTCATAAATATTATCTCTTTTGGTCCTCAAAAACAACCCTAGAAAAGAGATATTGTTATGATGCACATTTTAAAGCTGAGGAAACTGAGATAAACAAAGGTAGAGTGACTAACCCAGGTTTACAGAGCTAATGAGTGTCTGAGACTGGATTTGAACTCAGGATTTCCTGACTTCAGGTCCAGGATACTATCCACTGTGCCATTTGGCTGTTGAGATAGACTGCTATCTACAAAGTTGAACGAATATGTGAATTGGAGTCAGAGGACTGAGGTTCAAATGTTTTGGGGCAAGGCATTTCCCTTCCCATTTTCCTCATCTCTTAGATGAGGGTGATAGAATGGATGATTTACTGAAGATTCCTTCCAACTCTAAGTTCTAAATATTAGGAAAGAAAGGTGATCAAAACCACCTCCTGGTCCCAGAATAGGATTATACTTAAAGTGTTCCAGAAAAACTCTTATACTTTAATCTCTTTAAAGAGAAGAGATGCCATAATCTCCCTTGATAATGATATTTCTGAGAATTCAGGGGATTGTTGGGGTTTTTTTAATGCCAACTCCAAATCCCTCTTACCATATTAATTCCATTTCCTCTTGTCCTGTTTTCAGTAACATAGACTGCCCATCACCATCCCCATCTCCATAGCAATCCTTATTACCTCCAAAAAGAAAACAAAGCTATTTCCTGATGAAATTGTCTGTATTTATAGCACCTAGCTTCGGAATCATAGAAATTTAGAGTTGAAAGGGACCTCAGCAGGCAAGTCTAATCATTACCTAAAGGAAATTCCTACTGTACCAAAGCCAATAAATGGTCATCCATCTTTTGTTGGAAGAACTCCAATGAGGTGGAGTACACCACCTGTCTAAGAATGCCATTCCACTTTTGGACAGTTCTAATTGTTAGAAAGCTTTCTGGGTTTTTTTTTCCCTCCCTACTATCAAGCTTAAATTTGTTTTATTATTCTACCAGTTGCCCCTGATTTTGTTTCTTGAGGCCAAACAGAAAAACTCTAAGCCTTCCATAAAACAGCCCCTCAAATACTTAAAGATAGTTATCCCGAAAAGGGGCCCTCCTCTTTACTGCCCCCCCCCATTTTCTCTTCTCCAGACTAAATACAAAACCCTGTAGGCCCTCTTCAGTGAGATTCATACACTCAAAAATGTTCTGGACTAACAATCCATACAGGGGGAAAAAACCCAAAGAATAAAAAAACAACTATTTCCCAGACTATCTTGGCAGTGGGCAATCCATTAAATCAACCCATCAGTATACTCTATTTTTGTTTTTTAGTCATTTCAGTCATATCCAACTCTTCATACCCCATTTGGGGTTTTCTTGGCAAAAATACTGGAGTGTTTTGCCATTTTCTTCTCTAACTCATTTTCCAGATGAGGAAGCAAAGACAAACTTGGTTAGGTGACTTGCCCAGGGTCACACAGCTAGTAGGTGTCTGAAGCGACATTTTAATTAAGAAAGATGGGTCTTCATGACTCCAGACCCAGGACTCTATCCACTATGTCACCCAGCTCCTGAAGTCTCTTTTTAGCCTCAGGCAAATCTTGGTGCAGATAGGTATCGCCAATATATTTATGTATCTTAAACAATGGCTGCATATGAAGAATAAACCTAATCAGGAATTGAACTGGAAAGGAACAAGTTAGATTGCATTTTGGGAAATTGTACAAGGAGCTTTCAATGATCCCAGGCCATTTCCTAATGCAAAAATCAACATTCTTTCAGTGATGTAGATGACAGTGAATTATGGGACATGATTATCTTCAAAGAACCAAAATTGTGGCTTCCTATAAAAGCTAATCAAGGTTGAGTGAAAGCGGGCTTCATCAAGAGATGTCATGAGGGACATCAGCCAAAAAATTATTTTGGAATGAGAGGACCTGAGTTCAACTCCTGCCTTTTCCCCTCACTACCTCTCTGACCTTGGACAAAACACCTGCCCTTTCTGGGTTCGGTTTCTTCATTTGTAAAACAAAGGATTTTGACTAGATGATTTATAATGTCCTTTTCAGTTCTTAAACTATGCTGCCATGATTTGGTGACTGAAAAAGGAAGTGGTCTGGCTATTTAGTGAAAGTAAAGAATAACACACAAACCAAAAGCTACTTGAGGAGACCTCAATACTGAGGAACTGAGAATATCCCTAGTGAGTTAAGCAAATCCTCTCTGGAGTATTTATAATAGTATAGATATATAATAAACAAATGTAAATCACTTTGTTATTATTAAAATGTTAGTATTAATAATTATTTGTGATAATAGTATTATAAAGTGTTTCAAAATTTCCAAAGTACTTTATAGCTATTATCTCATTTGATCCCCACAGCAACCCTGGGAAAGATACTATTACTATCCTCGTTTTACAATTGAGAAAACTGAAGCAAGTAGAGTAACTTTCTCAGGATTACACATCTAGTTAGTGTCAGAAGTCAAATTTGAACTCAAGTCTTCCCGACATCAAGTTTGTTGTTGTTGTTGTTTTGCAGTCATAGCTGACTCTTCTTGATCCCATTTGGGGTTTTTCTTGGCAGAAAAGCTGGGATGGTTTGCCATTTTCTTCTCCAGCTCATTTTCCAGATGAGGAAACTGAGGCAAACAAAAGGAAGTGATTTGCCAATGGTCATAGAGCTAGTAAGGATCTGAGACTGGATATGAACTCAGGTCTTTCTGACTCTAGGCACTGCACCACCTAGCTGCCCAAAGCTCTCTCCAAATCCTCCCAATCCCACGCACTCCTACCAATATTGGCTATTAAAATCCAGAAAGACTCTAAGCATCTCAACTTAGTGTGGTGGATGGGGCCACAGACTTCCATTCCCAGGGCATGGTACCACAGAATGTCAGAACTGGAAAGAACTTTAGGGGTGGCCCAATCTCATTATTTGACAATTTAAAAAAACTGAAGTCCAGAAAAATAACTTGTTCAAGGTTATAATGGCTTACAATCCTCCATGGAAAAAAAACTGTCATTATTCCCCAATTCTATTATACCACTGTTCAGAGAATATTGGGGTTTTTATAATCTTTGTTTTTCCTCTCCAAGTCTTTCTCTTTTCACTTACCCTCCTCCTGATCTGGGTCGCTGATGCCCCTGGAATAGAAGACTAGGTGGGAGAAACAATGGATTCTCCAAAAATAAAACCCAATCTATAAACTTTTCAAATTGGATTAGGTCACCCTTATGGCAAGAAGATAATCTGTAACTGAGTAGCACTCATCATTTGGATTAACAGTTTAATTAAGGCATTCATTTTTGCATGAGAATTATAATCCAGTTGATAAAGCATCTTCTCCAAAGATCCTTCTCTCCCTCGTCTCCTTTCTCAAGACTAGACTGCAACAAGAATTTGGAGAGGGACTGCCTTTGATTTCCCCCCAAAAGCTTGGATGCTCATTGAAACTCTCAAAATGCTTTCCTGAGAGTTATTTCCCCATAACATTTATTACCCTTAATAATTACTTATGCCTTAATTAAGGTAATCCCAAGCAATTACTAGATAATTTAAAACCATTCTTTCCCCAAATCTGCCTAAGGATTAGTCATTACCAGGCCTCTTTCATCTAGAATCTTCAAGTGCTCAACAAACAAGCAACAATTAGCCCATTTTACAGCTGGCGATAAAGATCCAGAGACATCAGGCCCTGTACATTACCCAAAGTCAGATATCCGTCCATATTTGCACTGAAAGGAATCCTCACTTTAAGCAACTGTTTTTCTTGGTTCCCAAACCCTGAAAGAAGACACCCCCCCCCCCCAGGAAGCCACCCAACCTTGAAAAAATAAATGTCCCAAGATAAAAAACAAACAAACAAACAAACAAAAAAATACTTCACTCTTCTGATTCACCTAAGGCAAAGGGGGGAAGATGGAGAGAGAACAAACTTGGGGATTCTTTGCCACTCGCCCAATGTGAAGCATTAACAAACCATGGGACAATGCCTATCTGCAAGGCTGCCAGCCACCCCTCATGCCAGCTCATGGAAATGTGAAGGGATCAAGGCCAAAGGCCAGAGCAGTAGGGCAGGGAAGGCCTTGCACACACTGCTGTCAGGAGGTAGAACTCCAGAGCTGAAGACTTTCAATATGTGTACAAGGGTTTCTTCTGAGCTTTCTATTGCTGAATGGAAAGCACTTTTAAGTATGTGCTGATTCAAAGGTGGGGGCCAAGTGCCAGCTGAGTGAGTGGGAGGGGAGGCCCAGGAATACAGTCCTGCTGTGACTCAGGAATATGTAAACACAGCCTTGAGAGCAGGCCTCTTTGGGGAGGAATGGGAAAATGGGCAGGAGGAAAAACAGGAGAGAACTCAAGAGTCTCAACCTTATTCCTGCCATCAATGCAATGTACAAAACTGCTCAAGTTTTTTGATTTATGTTTTCCTCTACTAGTTGAATTGGGGGGGAAAAAAGTAGCCTGTGCTTGGCACATAGTAGGCACTTATACTTGTTGACTGACTATGCCTTTGCACAGGAGTCTTGCAAGAGCAACTCACCCAAAATACCTTAATGCAGGGATTCAGAATCTTTTTGGTGCCATGGTCCCCTTCTGGGAAGTCTAGTGAAGCCTATGGACTCTGCAGAATTATGTTTCTAAATATGTAAAATATAATACGTAGGATTACAAAGGAAACTAGTTCTATCAAATATAATTATCAAAACTTTTTTTAAAAACATAAGTGCATAGACCACCACCATCTCCCCTCTCCCCACCCCAGGTTAGAGAGAAGATAAACATAGAGGTTGAAGGAAGACCTCCGGTGAGTTATAAAAGATCAGGGAAAACAAAAGATGCATTACACTATGAAAAAAATGGTCCTTACAAAACTTCACAAGCATAGAAGAAGAGACAAAAGGAGAGCAAGTTTCAAAAATAAACATAAACTCCAAATTTAAACACTATTAATGGAAATGAGTAATCAAAAGGGCACTGAACTCATGGAGTCCTGATAAGATATAAGGGGAAATGTCTTTTGAAAATTAACAGATTTTTTTTTCCTCCTCTGTAAATAAAATGTTCCAGGAAAAGATGGAGTGGAGGAGGGGGGAACTAAGATGAAAGTATGGTACAATGTTGTCACAGTAATGAAAAAGAAGGTGCCTCTGAGGGCAGTAGACAAAGGGCAAGGCTTGAAGAGAGAGGGCCTTTGAAAAGTCACACTGGTTCTTAACATCATGGTGATGCTAGTTGCTATTTTTGTCTGTGGACCTCAAATTCTTCATACATTAAAGCGAAAAAGTCAGATTCTTAATCTGGGGGTTCGGTTCACATGAGCAAATTTCAGGGGATCCATGAAACTAGTAGATAGATATATGGATAGACAGGCAGATAGATAAACAGGCAGATAGATAAAGAGAGAGAAGAGAGAGATGGATGAATAGATGGATGGATGGGATAGATGTAAGGATGGGAAGAAAGAAAGAAAGCAAGAAAGAAAGAAAGAAAGAAAGGAAGGAAGGAAGGAAGGAAGGAAGGAAAGAAAGGAAGAAAGGAAGAAAGGAAGAAAGAAAGAAAGAAAGAAAGAAAGAAAGAAAGAAAGAAAGGAAGGAAGGAAGAAGGAAGGAAGAGAAAGGAAGAAAGAAGAAAGAGAAGAAAGGAAAGAAGAAAGAGAAGAAAGAAAGAGAAGAAAGAAAGAAAGAAAGAAAGAAAGAAAGAAAGAAAGAAAGAAGAAGAAAGAAAGAAAGAAAGAAAGAAAGAGAAGAAAGAAAGAAGAAGAAAGAAAGAAAGAAAGAAAGAAAGAAAGTGAAAGGAAGAAGAAGAAAGGAAGAAAGAAAGAAGAAAGGAAGAAAGAAGAAAGAAAGAAAGAAAAGAAAGAAAGAAAGAAAAGAAAGAAAGAAAGAAAAGAAAGAAAGAAAGAAAGAAAGAACAAGAAGAAAAGAAATAAAGAAAGAAAGAAAGAAAGAAAAGAAAGAAAGAAGAAAGAAAGAAAGAAAGAAAGAAAGGAAGGAAGGAAGGAAGAAGGAAGGAAGGAAGGAAGGAAGGAAGGAAGGTAGATGAGGATAGAGAGAAAAACTACATTTCAAAATAATTAATTTCCTTTGGAAAATTATATATTTGTTGGATAAACTTAAAAACCATGAACTTAAAAACTATTTTCTGAGGAGTTCATAGTCTTCACCAGACAGTCAAAGACATCCAAGACACAAAGAGGCTAAGATTTCCTGAACTTTATGGATCTTCATGGTCCCTTCTAGCTTTACATCTCATTCTTTTTATTTTTGTCTTAACCTATAATTTTATCTGCATAAAGAACTCCATTTGGAAAAGGACTCTCGAAAAATACATATCAACTCATCTGTTAATTTATAGTTATCAAGAGTTTCCTAAGTTTTAAAAGATTGTTCTATTGCAAAAAATGAACAATATGGAAATAGGTATCAAGTGATAACATTTGTATAACCCAGGGGAATTGCTTGTCCGCTCCAAGAGGGGGGAGGGAGGGAAAGAAAATGAAACATATAACCATGGAAAAATATTTTTTTAAATAAAAATTTAAAAAGAAAAAAACAAATTTCCTAAGGGTACTGGCAAGCTAAGCAACTTAATGTAATGGGGGTCTGGCAGATGCAATTGCTCTATGTGAAGAAGGCTACAGAGCTGCTTCCTGAAGAACCTAAGCAACTTTTAAAGATGGTCCTATTTTTTCCATTATTTACAAACTAAAGGGAATCATCCTAGAGATTTAGAATCAAAATATCTTGAAAATCTTAGTCTTGAAAGTCTTGAAAATCACTTAGCTCTGATGTTCTCAAGCTTTTTGTTCTCAGGACTCCTTGACGCTCTTAAAAATTATTGAGTATCTCCAGCCTTCTCTCCTTTGCCCAAGAGAAAAGTACTTTGGAGAGACTGAAACATATATGGATATTCCATAGTGGATTCTGGTTGGCTCACCTTGTGATTATGAGGAACCTTTTTTTAGTGACTTCCCAGACAGAATTGTCACTGTCTTCTCTTGAAACCAGAAGACCTGCTGTCCTTTCCCAAACTCTTGTCAACCCCACCCATCATACTCTCTCCCAATGAGGAGAGTCTTGTGCAAATATACTAGGCTTGAATCCCAGGTTATATTTGATTAGGGTCAATCAGCTAGTATCAATGAGACATAAGTTTGGAGACAAGGTCCTCTTGATCCCAAGATCAGCCTTCTATCCTCTACAATGACTACTACAATGACTCTCAAAGTTCATCCTAAGAACCTAAAACAATTGAGGCAGTGAGTTGGCACCTCACAAAGAGTTCTGGATTTCAGAGCCAGGAAGACCTAAGTTCAAGTCCTACTTCAAACATTTACTAGCTATGTGACCTTGAGCAAACCTCTTAAACTCAGTTTATTCCTCTCTAAAATGGGGGTAGTAATAGCCTTTGCCTCTCAAAGTTGTACTATGAAGCAGATCATTTATGTAAAGTTCTTAGCAAGATCTAAAAGACTATACAAATGTTAGCTAATACTGACAGAAGGGATCATCCAAGTCACAAGCTGAGTCAAACAAGCCCTCTCTTTTGCTTTGCATTTGTCTTTTTAACCCCTCTTTTAGCAGTCCTCCTCTCCCCATGCATCTACCTCAATCATGCAGTTCATCTCTCTGTGAGATCACAGACTCTTTTTAGATTCCAAACCTTAGATTTTGGAGGGAACCAAATAGTTATCTAGTCCTAGCCCAATAATTTTTCAAAATAATTTTATTAATTTCTTTACATTTCCCTATGTAGCTTTCTAAGTAATTCCTCTTTGCAATGAGCTATTCTTCATAATAAATTTTAAAAAGAAAAAATAATTCAGCAAAACTGAAATATCAGAAAATGTCTATAATGCTCCATATCTCTGAAGAAGAGAGAGGTGCTTTATCACACCTTTTCTTTGGGGCCAAGTTTGGCCATCAGAAATTCATTATATTCATTTTCGCTGTAGCTCTTTCCACTTAAATAGTTGAAGTCATTGTGCATTTTGTTTTCTTGATTCTGTTTACTTCATTTCACATCAGTTCATGCGTCAATATTTTTTAGGAATTACCTAAAGTAGAAGAAAATTTCATAGAAAAATAGATATCAGGCCCGTGATTTCATCAATATAGGGAATTCCCCAAGGAAGGCAACAATGTAAAAACTAATGCAAGTCAGCACCTTCTCTATCTATAGTCATAGAAAGTTATCTAGAGCACTGTGAAGTTGAGTGAATTATCCAGGATCCCAAAACCAGTATATGTTGGGGCAAAAATTGATCCCAGGTCTTCATTCCTGAAAGGCAAGTTCTCTATTTACTACACCATATTGTCTTCTTTGGAAAAGGAACATGTTTTAGATCAGGGGTTGACAAACCATGACCCAAAAGCCAAGTCCAGATAATTGATTTCATATGGTCCCAAGAGCTAAGAATGGTTTTTTAAAGTTATTTTAAATACAATAAAATTTTATTTTAAACTGTTAAAAAAAAAACAGTCTTAGCTCATGGGCATTTCAGGCCAAACCCAGCCCACACAGTGGTTTGCTGATCTGGCCAATTCGTGGAAATGAGCTAGAAAGTAAATTCCACTTTGGGCCAACCCAAGCTACTTCTAAGATAGTTCCATTTTTTTCCATGATCTATAAACAAAAGAGAAACATTGTAGGGATTTATCTCAAAAATTATCAAGCTCAGAGATCCCCAAACTTTTTGTTCTCAGGATCCCTTTCCACTCTTTAAAAATATTGAACATCTCCAACCTCCTCTCCTTCACCCAAGAGCTTTTGTTTATTGTGGAATATAGCTATAAAATAAATTAAAACATCTTAGTAGTATCATGAAAATAGTTTTGACCCCATGGACTCCCTGAAAGGGTCTTACAGATACCCAGATGTCCTCAAACAAGAGTTTGGGAAGAATTGATCTAGGTCAACACTTTCATTTTTGTCATTGTTCAGACATTTCAGTCATTTCAGACACTTCATGACCACATCTGAGTGTTTCTTGGCAAAGATGTTGGAGCTCTTTGCCATTTCCTTCTCCAGCTCAGTTTACAGATAAGGAAATTGAGGCAAACTGGATTCAGTGACTTGCCCAGCATCACACAGCTAGTAAGTGTCCAAGGCCAGATTTGAACTCATAAATATGAGTCTCCCTGAATCCAGGCCCAGTACACTGTCTATTGCACTGGATGAGGAAACTAAGTCCTGGAGGATAGGGGTTGGGGCCAGGGGAGGGATGTGGAACACTTGTCCAAACTAACAGATAGCAGTGAAGCCAGAATTTGAATTTGAATCATCTACCTCCACATCCAGTGAGCCATAATAAACTCCAGTGGATATGTTTTATACCAAACAAATAAAATAGCCTCTAATCCAACCATCTGTGAATTTTTTCTAGGTCACTTAGCCACCTAGGAAAAAATTAAAGGAAAAAATCCCAACCTGTCCTGACTTCCATTTTTCAAAGTTGTCGTGGGATCATAAATTTAGAGTAACTTAGCCCAGTTCCTTCATTCTATAGATAGTACCTGAGGCCTAGAGAGGCTAAGTCACTTGCCCAAAGTCATACAGCTGGCATAGCCAGGAGCGAAACCCAAGCCCCTCTCTTGTACTTTCCTTTCAACTACATTGTTTCTCTTTTCATATTTTCCAGACAATTACTGAAGGAAATTCACTGAAGGAAAATGGGCATATCATTTCTCCCTGAATTACAATGGGATCCTCTTTCAAGGCTAGTGTGGAGGAACAAAGCAAAAGGCTGCTATTGGCTTGCTGTGGTCCAAGGAGATATCTGCATCATGGCCCCAGGGGCACAGAGTGGGAAACAGGATCCCTCTCCAACCCACCTGCTAGGGAACCAGGCTTCAGTCCGTAGAAGCCCTTTAGCATGGAATTTTGGCTTTTAATGAAAATGACTTTCTGGAGTGAGAACAAGGAATTTAAGCTGCTTAGCACTGAACTATTGGTATGTATACATATATATATGTTGGGTGTACGTGTATATGTAATACATACCTATATGTTTCAAAAGAATGACTTTGGGTAGATAGGTAGGTAGATAGGGAGGGAGGGAGGGGGAGAGAGAGAGACAGAGACAGAGACAGACAGACAGACAGAGGCAGAGACAGAGACGACAGACAGAAAAAGAGAGACAGAAAGAGATGGATGGGGACAAAGATAACAAAGATAGATAGATAGATAGATAGATAGATAGATAGATAGATAGATAGATAGATAGATAGATAGATAGATAGATAGATGGATAGATAGATAGATAGATAGATAGATAGATAGATAGATAGATAGATAGATAGGTGAAGGGAGAGAGGGATAGATAGATAGATAGATAGATAGATAGATAGATAGATAGATAGATAGATAGATAGATAGATGAATTAAGGGAGAGAGGGAGAGAGGGATAGATAGATAGATAGATAGATAGATAGATAGATAGATAGATGAATTAAGGGAGAGAGGGATAGATAGATGATAGACAGACAGATAGATAGATAGATAGATAGATAGATAGATAGATAGATGTATGAAGGGAGAGAGGGAGAGATAGATAGATGAATGAAGGGAGAGAGGGATAGATAGATAGATCGATATATAGATAGATAGAAGGAGAGATGGATAGATAGATAGATAGATAGATAGATAGATAGATAGATAGATAGATGGATGAAGGGAGAGAGGGAGAGATAGATAGATAGATGAATGAAGGGAGAGAGGGATAGATAGATAGATAGATAGATAGATAGATAGATAGAGGGAGAGATGGATAGATAGATAGATAGATAGATAGATAGATAGATAGATAGATGAAGGGAGAGAGGGAGAGAGGGATAGATAGATAGATAGATAGATAGATAGATAGATAGATAGATAGATAGATAGATAGATAGATGGAGGGAGAGAGGGATAGATAGAGAGACAGACAGACAGGTGGAGGGAGAGATAGATAGATAGATAGATAGATAGATAGATAGATAGATAGATAGATGAATGAAGGGAGAGAGGGATAGATAGGCAGACAGACAGGTGGAGGGAGAGATAGATAGATAGATAGATAGATAGATAGATAGATAGATAGATAGATAGATAGACAGACAGATAGGTAGGTAAGTAGATAGGTAGCTATGTAGGTTGGGGGGAAGGAGAGATACATGGATACATGAAGAGATGGAGAGATAGACATTGATTTATTCAGATGAGTAGTAATAGGTTAGTGGATAAATAGGAAGAAGGAACATCAATAAAACATTTTAATACATAATAAAAACAAAAAAGAGCAGGAAGTTCACAAATAGAACAATTGGGGGGGGGTTGTTTGCAAATATATGCACCTTTGATAACCTTTTTCAAAATCAAGCTAGCAACAATTCAGTTTCTTCCACAATTCTTTTTTATTCTTCTTTATATATTGATATATTTGTTTTTGTTAATGATTCAGTTCATAATTTTTAAAAATTAATTTTAACAGTATCTCTTTTTGTCTCTTCTGCCCTCAAGTAGTCTTCTTCCCCCCCCCTTTTTTTGCCATGTTCCCATTCATGTACATGCTCCCCTCCCTGTACTAGAGAAGAAAACTTTCAGAAATGCAGGTCAGGCAGTGAGGTGACAGCAGATAGAGAGCCAGACCCAGAGACAGAGGGTCCTGGTTTCAAATCTGGCATCAAATACTTCCTAGCTATGTGACCTTAGGCAAATCATTTAACCTCCATTGCCCAGTCCTTGCTGTTCTGCCTTACAGCCAGTGTGTAGTACTGATTGTAAGATAGAAAGTAAGGGTTTAAAAAAGAAAAGAAATGAAATCAGATCCTGTTTCCTGGGTTAGCCTAATGATGCCTTTTTTCTCTGAAATGTGCTTTCAAAAAAAAGAGTGAAATATTTCTAAATAAAGGGGAACTAAGCATTGAGTAGTAGCCAAGCTGAGGTCTTCCATTCTCTAGAAAGTCCAGGATCTCACAATGAGAGCAAACCCACCATTTTTCTTTAGTCATCATAATAGTAACTTGGAGAAATCCAATCCTTCTGTTCAGCATTTAAATCTCTAGCCCCGCCCTACAGGCTTCTGACATATTACTTACTCCTCTCCATACATTTACTCTGTGATCCAGGCATACTGTCGTACACATAATGCACCCATTCACATGTGCCTGGCTTCCTTCAGGACTCAAGTGCTACCTTCGACATGAAGCCTTGCCTGACTTTTCTCTCGCTGCCCCAGATGCCACTGAATCCCCCTCCCAAACTCCTTTGAATTCCTTTTGTACATCATTCAAGATTTTATGCACTATATAACAGAAATAACCTTGACCAATGACCTTCTGATAATAAGCATCAGGAAAGGGACAAAACAGGGAGATGTTTGCTTGACAGAAAGTATTCGCCATGATGATGGAAAAGATCTGGCACAGGATCCATGTTGAAGGCGTCTCTGTGGGTGGTGCAATCCTCCAGATTTTGTGGATAACGTTGTGTTGAGTGCATCAGTTCCTAAGGCACTGAAGAACCTCTCTCGAGAGATCTTTAATCTCTGAAAGGAGTTTGACCTGTCTGTCTACACAGGAAAGACCAAATGGATGAAGAATGGATATTAACCAAATTTCAATATTCTGTTTCTATATCAGTCTATTTATCACCGTGGGGGAAGGAGAGGGAAGGGAGAGAGGAGGAAATCTGAATCAAGAAATGCCAGTTAACAGTTGTCAAAAAAAATTTCTACATATAATAGAAAAATAAATTAAAAATAAAAAGTTTAAAAATCCAGATTTCAATATGCATCTAAATGGATACACTATAGAATTTACTCAACAATATATACATATATGAATATTCAAATATATATAGTCTCTAAGTCTGGATTTCAATTTGTTCTTTAGATATTGATATATTTGTTTTTGTTAATGATTTAGTTCATAATTTTTAAAAATCAAAGCTTAAAAACTATCTTTTTGACTCTCCTACCTCCAAATAGTCTTCCTTTAATTTATTTTTTTTTTTGCCTTGTATACTCTCAAATGCATGCTCCCCTCCCCATACCAGGGATGAAGAATCTTTCAGAAATTCAGATCAGGCAGAGAGGTAGATCAGTGGATAGAGAGCCAGATCTAGAGATGACAGGTACGGGGTTCAAATTTGACCTCAGACACTTCCTGGGCAAGTCACTTAGCCCCCATTGCCTAGCCCTTACCACTCTTCTGCCTCAGAACCAATACACAGTACTGATTCTAAGACAGAAGGTAAGGGCTTAAAAAAACTTTAATCCTCTCTTCCAGTTTTCTTTGAACAGCCCTCTCCAATGTCTACCTTTGCATTGCAATGACCAGCTAATAAATTATGCGTCTGATCTTCAAATTCAAAGAAATTATTTACTCCCTTATCCTGCATAGCAGATTTTGGGGCACAAGTGGCAGCCTATCTTCACTGTGCTCTGTGCCAGGGGAGATGACAAAAGGTTCTGCATTGCCTTTGAATGCACAATAATATTTGTTTCTCCAAGGAGACTCATGAGCCTTCTTTCCATTTAACTTCCACTTCCTCTTAGCTTCTGGCTTCATGAATAGGGAGAATGTCAGTACTGACATGGTTCAGTTCATCCAGTAGTATGTCAGCTTTTTGGTCATCAGAAAAGAATCTCACATTCATGGTACCAAGTGTCGTGAGTACTTACAGATGGTCTAAAAAACTGTGAGCTTGTCCCCTCTTTGGGACACTGTCCCCATCACTGCAGAGACCAAGACCATCCTGCATTTTTTCTTTGTTTCATGGGTAACCATGGCCAAATAATTAATAAATTGAGGTTCAGCCTACTGATAAAGAGTCTCTCTGTCCTTAGCTACTGAGAAAGCAAGGATGGTATGTTTCTGGGACACGACACAAAAGCTTTCAAGCATGAAATGATCTGCTTAAACGGCAAGGTAATGCAGTAGATAAAGTCATGAACCTGGAATCTGGGCGACATGAGTTTGTATCCCATCTCAAATGATGGGCAAGTCATCTCACCTGGACCTCAGCATCTTCATCTGTAAAATGGGAGTCATAAGAGTACCTAATTCATAGGGTTGGTATGAGATATCATAACAAGATATCGTGTCAAATGAGCAAATCTTAAAGTGCTATAGATTCATTTTTGTCATTGTTTAGTTGATTCAATTCTGCCTGACACTTCATGACCCATTTGGAGTTTCCTTGGCAGAATTACTGAAATGGTTTGCCATTTCCACCCATAGCTCATCTGACAAGTGAGGAAATTGAGGCAAACAGAGCAAAGTGACTAGCCCAGAGTCACACAGCTAGTAAGAGCCCAAGAGCAGGAAAATGTCTTTCTGACTCCAAGCCTGGCACTCTATCCACTGTGCCACCTAGATACCCAGGAGCTATGCTAACTTATTATTGTTGGGCTTGCACACTGCCGATATAAATTTGAGAACTTAAGGTCCCTTCCATGCTGTGAGACATTAATAGAGAAGGACCTTCATAGAAGTCATTTCACATGTTTATTAACCCCACACATTGGCACTAGGGCGATTTCTTCCATTCTGTTGTTATTGATTCTCCCTTCTTCTTGGTCCTTTCCCCAAGGGAAAGGAAGAGAATTCTAAGATTTCAAAGAATTCTAAGGATTGGAGCAATAAAAGGGTGTCTGCCCAACTGAGCAATACTGTGATAGTGAGGAAAAGATCAAAGGCATTATCTCCATGTGTGGCTCTTTACCTTGGCCACTAGTTGCACCTTCTTTAGCTATCTCTACGATCTGTGCCATTAGTCACAAGAGGAACTGGGCAAGGGAGAATGTTTGGACTAGTGGAAATCCATATCCCTGCATGCGAGACGGGGGAAATGCCTCAAAGCTATACCCTACCAAAAGTAAATACATGGTACAAAGGAGAACATTTTTACAAATGTTTATTAATTGCCTACTATTATTATGAGCAAATGTCTTGGGGATAAAACAATAAACTAATATAATTCCTGCTCTTAAGGAGTTTATATAATATTATAGAGATACTTCAGGTACATAAAACAGTCTAACTAAAGAAATGTCAACAGTTGGATATGAGCAGTCCTGAACAAGTCACTTCCTTCCCTGAACCTCAGTCTCCCCATCTGTAAAATGGAAGTGGGGTGGGACTAGCTCTCTAAGAAGGTCCCTTCCAGCTCTGACATTCAGGGAGCACCCAAGAAGGTGCCAAGAGGAAAATAGCAGAGGGAGAGGAAAGATGAGGAATGTGGAGAATATGTGTTTGTGGTGTGTGTGTGTGTGTATCCATCTCTACGATCTATCTTTTTAAAATATCCCAGGTAAATCTTTTATGATTCATATCTTAAGAGAATGAAAGATTGAGTGCTATCTAAATCCTATGCCAATCCAGAGAGAAGTTTCTGTTATATACTCCCTCCTAGAAGCAAGGGTCCTTTCTTTAACCTTTGGAATAAAGATTCAAGTGCCATGAATTTCTGGACTTACCCTACACCCACGGGACACTGGCTGTCCCTGTCAGGAGAAAGCTCTTTCCCACCCTAAATTCCAACAAGCAAAAAATCCAAATGTCATCTCCAACTTAATTTATAAATCCAGACAAGGGATTTGTTCAAATTTTAAACATGAATTAAATAATGTCTACGCATTTTCATTTTCTCACTGCCAGTTGCCTGATTGCCTCTACTTCATCCTCCTTCACATTGCTACTGTATTAATACTTCTTATGCAGACATCTGAATATGCCACATTGCTCAAAACCATACAGTAGATCCCTTTTGATTAATGTAAAATCTTCCTAAGGTCTTCCATAATAATACTACTTTTTAGTTTTATTCTTTCCCTTTTCTATGCTCTTCCATTCTTTATATTCTACCCAAATTGGCCTGTTCATTTCCCAAATATATTCCAAGCTTCCAGATCTCCATGCTTTTGCTGATGATTCTCCTTCTAATCTATGCTTTTAAAAATATTACTCATCTTTCAAGACTAAATTCAAATTCAAATATCTTTCAAGACTAAATTCAAATTCAAGGAAGCTTTCTTAAGTCCATCCACACTGGCCACCCCACCACCATCCCCAAAATGAATTTTTCTTCCTTAGACTCTACATAGCATTTGTCTCCTTTTTTAGTGCTCTAACAAAAAAGCCCGGTATTTTTTTTTATTACAGGCATTTCAATCAAACAAGCATTTATTAAGTGCTTACTCTGTGCCAGGTGCCTTGCTAAGAAGAGAAAACCAGAAGCTTACATTCCAATGGGAGGGATGATACAAATAAGTCAGTTTTCAGTCATATTCTACTCTTCATGATCCCATTTGGTGTTTTCTTGGCAAACATATTGCAGTGGTTTGTCATTTTCTTCTCCGGCTCATTTTATAAATGAAGAAACTGAGGCAACAGGCTTAAGTGATTTGCCCAGGGGTACAAAACTAATAAGTGTCTTAAGATCAGATGTGAACTCAGGAAGATGTCTTCCAGACTCCAGTTCTTTCGCTCTATCCACTGTGACATCTAGCCACCCCTCTTTGTATATAATATGTGCTTAAATGCCTTTTGAGTTAGTGTCTGCATGAGTGTGTTAGGGGAAGAGGAGGAAAGGCAGATTTGCAGTTTAGTTGTTCAGCTACAATCCAGCCCTTCATGGGCTCCCTTCAAGAATACAGATTCATTAAACGAGGCATGAGCAAAAGAACCAAAGGAAAGGAGATTAGAAAAAAGAAAAGGAAATTTACTAAGGTCCTTGGCCAAACGGAAACAAAGAAAGGGAAATAAGGTGGCAAGGGACAATGAGGGCATCAGAGGGGTAGATTTAGAAAAACAAGCAACAATGACCCAGTGGTCATTACTAACATAAGACATTTACCCAGGAGGATAACTGTTATTGGAAGAGTAGCCCTTTCATTATTTCTTCTCCAGTGACACGTTTCTGAAGGAGAGGAGCAGGAGCTCTTGGGTTTTTTTTTTCTGTTTTGTTTTGTTTTTGCCCTAGAATCTGGCTCAAAGCAAAAATAAAAATGCTGAAACAGATATTTCTCCCTCCTCATGAATTGTCTTTACAATAAGCTACTTGCTGGGGTCAGAGAAACCTGAGATCAGAGACTTTCTGCACACCCAAAAGTTCATATGGGGAAATGAAGAGTTTGAGGAAATCTGCACACAGGCACAATCCCTTTTTTTCTAGCTCTAGCTTTGATTTGGAACCATTACACTCATTGTGTCTCATCTCCTCCCTCAACCCCTTCTCCCCTTCTTCAAGAACTAGCTTCCAACTAGAGCTAACCAAGGGTGTGCTGAGTCTTAAGAAATAAATCCTAAAGGGGTATCTGAGGAGAAAAGTGTGGTATGTGAAGGAGAATCAGATGGCCAAAGCTGAAATGGGCTAGTCCAATCTCCTCCTTCCAAAGAGGGGAAAGTATGTTGTCAATCTGTCAACAAGCATTTCTTAAATTCCTGGTGGTGCTAGTTGTTGTCCTTCATACTTGAAGAGGACCAAAATGACATCATGGGTGTCTTTTGACTCACATATAAATTGATTTTAAGTAAGACAGAGGTTTCCGAAAGTCATTGGACTTACTCTTTCTTCCAGAGTCACTAAAGTATAATGGCAAGGCAAAAATCAAGATGACTGGCAATGATTTGGGATGTAGTGAGTACACAGGGTATTCAGGGATTAAGTACCCACCTTCACTCTTGGGATTGCCCTTCTCTTGATGCTTTATGAGTTATCAATGGCCTTTTAAAGCCATCGTGCCCAGAACTGAACCCAATATTTCAAGATATACCCCAAAATAAATGAATAAATTAAAGATTAAATAAAATTTAAGAATTAAGAATAAAAATTAAAGATGAAATAAAGCTAAATAAAAATATAATAAAGATTAATTGCTGCATGAAAAGCATTTATGAATTATTTAACATGTGCTAAGGATTGTGCTAAGTAGTAGAAATGCAAATGTGAGTAAACAAAAAGTTTCCTGACATTCTACTAAGGAAAGACAACACATAAAGAAGAATTAAAAATTAGGGGTTTGAGAGGACCAGGCTATTTGGAAATGTCCAGCAATTCTGATGGACTTATGATGGGGTATGCTACCCATCTCCAGAGAAAGAACAGTTGGGATCGGATGCAGGTCAAAGCATAATCTCCTTCACATCAGTGTATTTGTGGTTTTGTTTTGAGGTTTTGATTTTGTATGAGTGTGCTCTTCCAATAATGACCAATATGGAAATGTGTTTTGCATAATAATACATGTATAGGCCAGACCAAATTGTTTACCAGCTCTGAGTGGGGGAAGGCAAGGGAAAAGGAGAGGTGGTTTAGATCTTATCATTTTGGAAAACATATTTGAAAATTATTATTATGTGTAATTTGAAAAGCAAAATATCTTTGAATTTTTTTAAAAAGGAAATGTCCAAGATGTGAAATGGTGATGAAAACTCAATTATCAAAGTCTAGCAGCCCAGCAGACAAAATCAGTATTTACTGTGTTTGGTCCCAGAGACTAAATACCAAGAGGAATAGGTAAAAGCTGGCAAAAAACAATGATGTTAGAGAAAATTTCCCAATATCCAGAGCTGTCCAAAAGTGGAATGGTTTGCCTTCAGAGAGAGTAGGCTCCCTCTCCTTAGAGGTCTTCAGGCAGAGGCTGGATGGCCACCTATCAAATATGTTATAGTAGGGGTTCCTTTTGTGTATAGTTTGGACAAGATGGCTTCAGGGTCCCTTCCAGCTCTCATATTCTGTGATTCCGTGAAAGAAAAATGAAATGTGTCAAATTGCTAAGTAAATTTTTTTCTAATTAAAAGTGAGTCACCAAAAACATGAACAGGTTTCACCATGCCAATAGGGGTTCAAGGCCAAGCATTCAAACATGGGCTTCATTTAGAGAGAATACCAAAGCAAAGATAAAGCTTCAATGTCAATTATAGGCAAATCTAATCAAGCAGAGGCATATGAGTATTACTTTGGGATTTCCTCAGTTGCACAATTCAGCTTTGGATACAATTCCTATTTAAATAAAGTTACAGAGAAAGAAGCAAGTTCTAGAAGGTCATAAATCACTACGTACAGGAAGCAGCGGCCAAATGGGCATGGATTCTGAGCTGAACACTGAAAGCTAAGAATCTATATGGTGGACCTAAGAGAAGGCTATTAAGGGATTTAAAATCACACCATCAGTTGATGGAACTGGCAATATTAAGCCTGGAAAAGAGTAGATTTGGTGAGACATGATACTTCCAGTATCTGAAGGGTTGTATTTTGGAAGTGGGATTAGTCTTGTGCTACTTGGCCTCAAAGGATAGAACAATGGGAAGACTCTTGATTAGACTTCTAGTCTGGTGGCATTCTAGTGAGAAATAATGCTGTAAGGGAGAGGTCCCCATCCCTTCCTGTCTGAGTCAGGGGTATGCTGTTAAATGTTTAACAACAAGCACTCCAGGGAGAAAAAAAATACATACAATACATTTTAAAGTTTGCCTGCATTATTAATATTTTGCTATCACTTTATTAAATTTATATAGTCAAAATACTAAATCCATCCCTAATTTTATGTTTTTGTTGATTTCCAAGGTTTAAATGCATATACTGAAAACTTAACAATTGACTTTCAGGCTGGTATGAACCAGTTTTAGCATTCCAATGATCTGAGGCCAACATATGGCCAATGAATAGAGTCTTCGGTTCTTTGCCCTCACCATTTGTTCTTTCATTTTAGGTGGCGATTAGAGGTTATAATCTTGTGAGTTTCACCATGCCCAGTTTTGCAATCAGCCTGTTTAGCTTTGAGGTCCCCAGGAACAACCATCCAGATCCATCGCATGAGAGACACTGGTTCATCTAAACGTGAATACGATGTGCTTACAGGTGAGCACATTAGTCAGTGTAATACTCTATAGAAACTATGTTGAAGCTGAACTGGAGACAGTGAGGTGGCTCAGTGGATTGAGAATTAGGTATATATCCTGGGTTCAAATCTTGTCTCAGACATTGCTGATCTGTGTTACCCTGGGCAAGTCACTTAATCCTCTTGCCTACCCCTTACTGCTCTTCTGTTTTAGAACCAATACATAGTATTGTCTTTAAGATGGGAGGTAAGGGTTAAAAAAAGAGGCTGAACCTACTCTTCTCAGGAACCACAATGGTACAGGAGAGAGTACTTTCCTAAAATGTTTGGAGGGAAATGTTGGAGTTTCTGTTCTTATTATATCTTTGAAGTAAATATCCCTTTATAAAAGACAGGGAGACAGAGATGGAAATAAGAGAAAGAGGGGGAAAGGTAGGCTAGAGGAAGGGGAAGAGAAGGAGAAGCAGAAAGGGAAGGGAAGGGAAGAGTCAGGGGAGAGAGAAAAGAGGAGGAGGAGGAGCAAGAAAAAGGGGGAGGAGGAGGAAGAAAAAGAAGGAAGAGGAAGAAGACGAAGAGGAAGAAGGAAGAGAAGGAAGAAAAAGAAGGAGGAGGAGGAGAAAGAAGAGGAAGAAGAATAAGGAGGAGGAGGAAGAATAAGGAAAAGGAGGAGGAGGAGGAAGAAGAGGAGATAAAGGACAATAGCAGCAGCAGCAGCTGCAATCATACAACATATAGAAGTTGCAAAGAGTTGAATTTAGGTTCAATGCCTAGAAAAAAACTCCATAATTGAGTTATCTAAGAGTGGAATGGGATTCCTTGGAAGATGGTAGTTTCCATTGTATTAATATTCTTTAGCAAAGGCTTCTTCCTCTGCCTGATGATTGCTACTCATGTCGCCCGGGCAGGCCATTGAATCCCCCTTTTTTTCTTTTCTGTTGTACCAGATAGTCTCAGAGATCCCTGCCCACTCTATTCCTATGCCTCTATTCCTATGATCCATTTGTTAGGTTATGATAGAAATGATGCTTATTCATGTATGGGTTGGATAAAATCATTCCAGGTTAGTACTTATTATTTGTCCTATGCTTATAGTCCCACTATCATATATGTATAATTTTATATCTGGATACAACTTACCTAAGGAATAGGATGTGGAAGATTTTCAGTGTCTTCCATTATCTTTTTTTAAACCCTTACCTTCTGTCTTGGAATCAATACTAAGTATCCGTTCCAAGGCAGGAGAGTAGTAAGTGCAAGGCAATTGGGGTTAAGTGACTTGCCCAAGGTCACACAGCTAGGAAGTTTCTGAGGTCAAATATGAATCCAGGACCTCCTGCCTCCTGGCCTGGTATTCTATCTACTGAGCAAACTAGTTGTCCCACTTCCATTATCTTTAAGATATCCTTATATCACCATCACTTCCTCAGTCAGCAGATGCCTCAGTGAGTTCCATTGGGACAGCCCCATTCGGGTATTATCTGAGCCAGGAAACTAGGCATTTAACTTCCTAAAAGTGGGTAACCTCATTGATAATGTAAAGCTGCTACCAACATGCCAGAAAAGAGAAAATAGGAGTGCTGAGAGGCAGGGGAAGGGAAGGAGAAACCAATATTTTAAGAAATCTTTCAGCAGGACTAGATAACCCCAGAGTACACTTTGATTGGCGCCAGACAGCATACAAAATCCAAAAAGGCATATCCAGGACTGGACACCTTAAAGTCTTCATGTTTGCCTTTTGTTAAGCAAACCAATAAATCCCCATGAAGTTTTAGCCGCGTTGGGCTTCCAGTTTTATTTATTGGCCAAAACTGCAGGCGGGTTTTTCTCCTGGTTACCCCAGGTAAATAGCAATCTTCCTTCCACACCCTCCTGTCATCAACCTGTGTGTCTATTTGCCTTGTCCCTCAGCAAACCCTCTGCTCTCCACAACAACATCCAAAACAAATAGCTTTGAAGTAATCTTTGGAGATGAACTTCCCAAGGAAGGCAGGCCATTTTCAATATATCCAACCAGAGGCTGTGGGAAAGCAAACGTTTCAGGCAGGCCACTCAGAACCTGCAGACCTTCTGTACTGAGCATAGCAATCACCAAATCAGTATTAGAAAGAACTGGAAAAGAATTGGAAAGAACTTTAAGAGAGGTACTGGGAAAAAATATTAGAAAGAATCTTGGGAGAATTTAGTCACACTCTTCCATTTTAGGGTGGAATAGACTCTCACAGTTAAGAGTCCTGGGCTATCCTAACTACTGATCTTTCCATTAAACTCATTTCCATCTGCTAAAAAAAGGACAGGTCTTTTTTCCATATGTTCTCCTATCAGGACTATAATAAACTGTAGAGTTAAACCAGCATTCTTTTCACTATTCTGGCATAAATAAGTATTGCTTTGAGTCACTGATTATTTTCAGGGCTACCTTTAAAACCAGGAGTTCATAGGCTTCAGGTGAGGGGTTTGAGAGACACAGCTGTGACCTTTGGTTTTATACCTTTGTTGAGAGTCTTCTATCACAAATCAACATGGCCCCAGACATACCAATAGGAGTTTCCAATAGCATATCCACAAAGGCCAAGATTTGGTGGCATTGAAAAATCCTAGAGAAAATAGCTTGGATAAATATGTTATTGTTCACTTGGTTTGAAATTTGGCCATAATGAATGATGAAAAATTAAAGTATCCTCAGTGCAAGAATTGAATCCATTCTTTATATTTTGAAGTGTAAAATACTGACATTCAAAGTTCTTTTGTAGTCTATAGAAACTGAGAGAGTGGGCAGCTACATGACACAGTGGCTAGAGTCAGAAAGACCTGAATTCTAATCCAACCTCTGATACTTATTGGCTGTGTGATCCTGGGCAAGTCACTTAACCTTTTTTGGCCTCAGTTCCCTTGTTTGTAAAAATGAATTTGAAAAGGAAATAGCAAACCATCCCAGTATCTTTGCCAAGAAAACTCCAAATTAGATTCATGACGCTTCATGAAGCATCAAGTACAACTGAAACAATAACCACCACAATCCTAGAAGATCAAAAATCATGTATGTATTTAAGTAAAAAAGATGCCAGAGTTTGACATCATCTTCATCCAACCCTCTCTTTTCAGAAATAAGAAAACTGAAGCCTAGAAAGGCTCGTTCAAGGCAATATGGCTAGTTGATGGTGGATTTAGGATTAGAACTCAATTTCCTGACTCCCAGTCCTTTTGGTTATATGCCTCATGCTATATGGAGCCAGGAGAAAGAGCTTAATTATGGAGGTAATTTGGGGGGTGATGAATGATGAAGAAAGAATGGTTTGGCCCAAGATCCCATCACAGGAAATTGGCACCCTGGGGCATCTGACAACTTGGGCACTCTTCCCCAGCATCCTGGGTTCTCTCAATTCATTTAGACAAATGTGCTCAGAGCCTTCAGGATTTGTAATCGGATCCCATTATCCAGTTCCACTTTTGAGGCTCCCTTACTTCCTAAGCTTATTGAAAATTAATCAAAGGATTGATGCAGTGAAATAATACATTTGGAGCTCTTGTTCCAATAAAAGGACTCTATGAAGAGTTGATAGTCTATTTCAGATATTGGTGGGTAGAAGGGTATTTTTGAAATGATTACATCTTTTAAAAAGGGGATTCTTTTCTGGCATCTACCCAACCCAGAAGAGGACTCCAGTCATTACAACAGTAAATAGTAAACAGCTAACAAGAAGTTAAGCACAGAATGATACTCTTGAGTTTTCTAGGATGTAAGGTCTTTGGATTCTTCCTTCCTCAAGGAGCAAGAATTGCCTGGTGTTTATGTGCCTACAGCTTTCTACCCTACCATGTAATTCATCCCCTATAGCTACCACCGGAGGACAGTGAGAAAGGTTTGCTTAAAGTGTTCCCTCCCAGCCAATGGTTTGGGCCATATTTTTAGTGAGAGAAATAGAAGATGAATCCCTTGGAAAACCACTTAAATAAGACCCGGAGCAATCACAGAGGCCTGCGTTTGACCTACTAGCCAAAATAATTACAATTTTAGAGTGTGTTTACAGTAAGAATATAGTCTGAGTCCTTCTGCACATAACTCCATTGTCTCCCTCTCCAATTCCATTGACTTATCTGGGGAGAATATAAAGGTTCATCATGAAAGACGAACAAAAGTTACATAGCACCCTTCACATTTTATAGAGTTACTAACAAATGTTGAGGCCATCCCAAAGACACTAAGGACTGCTTTTAAATTCCCTGAATATTTAAAAGCCCACAAAATTCAAGGAAATACTTCATCTCTCCAGCCAGCATTGTATGCCTTCCCCTTCCTCCTACCTGTCCTCTATGTTTCCTTTATTGGTCTATCATTGGTTTTGGTTCTGAGCTTCTTAATAGATGTGAGCTAGATGGTTCAGTGGAGAAAGAGCCAGACTGGAGAAGGGAGGTTCTCGGTTCAAATGTGACCTCAGGTATTTCTTAGCTGTGTAACCCTGAACAAGTCTTAACCCCCATTGCCTAGCCCTTAGCACTCTTCTGACTTAGAACCAATACACAGTATTGATTCTAAGATGGAAGGTAAGGGTTTAACAACAACAACAAAAAAAAAAAGATGTGCGTTGTCACAAGAGAGATGGAATACTGTATTTATAGTCAAGAAAACTGAGTTCATATCCTGCCTCAGGCAACTTACTAAGCTTATTACCTTAGGCAAGTCACTTAACCCCTCTTAGCCTCAGTTTCCTCATCTGTAAAATGAGTTTAATAATAGCACCTACCTCCTCCCTGGGTTGTTGTGAGGAGTAAATATGTGTAAAATGCCTTACAGAACTTAATATCCTATATAAATTATACTATCATTATTGCAATGATGACCCTAATGCTAGCAATTAGTTCAGGTCAAATTTTAGATATAACGAGGTTCGTAAGACATTATTCAATTAAGAAAAAGGAGATTGACTTTGCCCTAACCTAGAAAGCGCTTACAACAAGGATTCAGTGATAGTTAACTTCAGCCCAGGTAGATGTGGTCTCTCAAACTTCCATATGGAAGAGCGTCTAGTCAACAGATCATCAGGGCAAGGTAGGGTAGGGCAGGGCAGCTCAAGGCATCTTAGCCATCTACCAAGTCCCAAGGAGCTGGGATTTACTATTCTATCAAGTAACCAGAATGCTGAAACCAAGGCCAATTGGGTCCCAAGAACAGCTTTTTTTCCCCTCTGGTTAGGGAAAGCTAAGCTAATTCCTACTGCAGAAGGGAAGGAAGAGGGCTGAAGTGTGGTGGTTTCTGTTGATTAGGAGAATCCGAGCTCTACTTCTCCAGAGTGGAATTGTGTATATATGGAATTAGAGGAGTAATCCCTCTAATCATACCATATCGGAAAAGTTAAGCAGCACTTGGTCTAGGAGAGAGCAAGAAATCCTTAAATGTGGGTGAACCTGTAAGACTCAAAGAGATCTCCTTCCATCATCGACCACTTTCTCTTCTGGGATATTCTTTACTCTCTGGGATTCCATGACACTGTTCTCTCTCGCTTCTCCTCCTACCTGCTGAAGTTTCCTTTATTGGTCTGTCATTGATGTCACGCCCTCTAACCATGGGTATCACTCAAAACTCTGTCTTATGCCCACTCTGATCTCCTTTTATATGGATGCTCCCATTTGGTGACCTAGCCAACCCTCTTGGGTTTACGTCAATGGCATTCCGTATGTATGTGTATGTATGTATATATGCATGGGTGTATACACATTTTACATGCAGAAACGCATGTGTATAGATGTACATATATGTGTGTTTCTATATGAACAAATATCCCCTCCACATCACTGAATATATATATGTATGTTTTGCATATAGACAATATATTTTATATAAACAATATAAATATATTTGCATGTGTGCATTTTATATATAAACAAGTATCCTCGTCCACATCATGGAATATATTTGCATATGTTTTGCATATAAACAATATATTTTTATCAAAACAATATAAATATATTTGTGTGTGTGTTTTATACATAAACAAATATCCCCTCCACATCATAGGAGTTAAGGACCTGGTACCCCTGGGATCTGGAAAATCCATGTAAAATTTTTGGCCCTCCCTCTGTACCAGAGAAGAAGTTTGAATTTTTTCTTTTTCTTTTATAGGGTATTTACAGTAAAAGAAATTATTTAAATTAATAGTATTAAAAGATAAAAATATACTGATATTATACAATACAATACATATGTTTTATGCATTTCTGAGTTTCTAAAATTTTTCATGTCATCTGTGGCTTCTACAAAACTCCCCCCAAATTCCCATTTAATTTCCAATACCAAACTATACTATATCAAATCCAGGATGGGGAAAGAGGTTGCAATGTGGAAGGGACACCTGTATAGACATGTGCTTACACAGCCTCGGCCCTAGTCCCTGAACTTCAGGGTCATATCACTAATTTCCTATTGGACATTTCACATTGTACGTCTTGAAGATATTTCAAACTCAACACATTCAAAATAGAACTCATTATCCCTTCCATTGCCCAAGGCACCACTAGTCCTCCAGTCTCTCACCTCCTTCCATATATCAAATCACTTACCAAATATTGCCATTTATAGCACCATACTATCTCTCTAATCCAACTCATTGTTCCTACTCACTTGGCAGCTAGGTAGCGCAGTGGATAAAGTGCCAGGTCTAGAGTCAAGAAGACTCATCTTCCTACGTTCAAATCTGCCCTTGGGCATTTACTAGCTGTGTGACCCTGGACAAATCACTTAAACCCTCTTTGCCTCTCAGTTTCCTTATCTGTAAAATGATCTAGAGAAAGAAATGGCAAACCACTCTAGTATCTTTGCCAAGAAAACCCGAAAAAGGAGTCACCAAGGGTTAAACACAATGGAAACATCTCGGGAACAACAGTAACAGCTACCTTTTTAGTTCAGGATTTCATTACTCTCAAATTGATGCAATGGCTTCCTAGTTGGTCACCCTCCTTCAAATCTTGTCTCCACTTCTGTTCAGCAACAGCATCATTACTATGTAGAATTTTAAAGTTTGCAAAGTGCTTTCAAGTATGTTATTTGATCTTCACATCAACCCTGGGAGGTAGGATCTATTATCAACATTTTACATTTGAAGAAACTGAGACCAACAGTGCTTGAGTGACTTGCCCAGTATCATATAACTAGTGACGTTGTATGATATATATGTATGTATGATGTAACTCATGCCCTGTACTCTATCCACTGAGACACCTGATTGTCTTTAATAAAGTACTCCTTACTAATTAAGCACCATGCACTTAATAAATTCTTGTTGATTGATTGTTGATCATTTCCTGGCAAATATGAAGCTCTCAGAAAGAGTGCCAACTTCCCCTCAGAAGAAACCTACACATACATATACATATACATACTGAAGAAAGTAGTAAAATTTATCAAGATTTAATTTCTAAAACAATTAAGCAAGCCTTTCATTTTCAAGGTAAGAAAATCCATATAGTTTTAATTCGATGTTTCCAACTGAGCTTGAACCAAAAGAAATGCCCCCCAAAATCAGCTTCAGAAATAGATAACAGTTCAGAGGATAAGGGGATGAGAAAGGAGAGGAACAAAAGGGGTTTGTGGTTTTCGAGATCCAGCTCTATTTTCTGTTGTCAGAAGTTAAGTCTCATCATAAGCACGTGTTGGGAGTCTCAAACATGAATAGGCACCAGTCTTGGTGGATGGCCAGCACCATAAAGGAGAATCTTGGGCAGAAACCATTTCCAAAGAGACATGGGTCTTTCCAGCTGACTTTCCAAAAGATGCGTCCCCAAGGTTATGCAAACAAAATGCAGGTTCTATTAAAAAGAATTCATAGCTTTTTCCCTTTTAAGGCTATTATACAAAGAAGTAATCTTGGTGGGGAGAGGGGAAGGAGACACTATCTTTTAGTAAATGCCCAGCTTCCATGGAGCATTCCCTCCTACCAGCCAAATGTCAGTGTCTAAAACAAGTAACTAGTAGGCCTGTAATGTAAGGTCATAAACCATCACTCTAGAGCTTAGGGGGGGCCAAGGCCTGCAAAATACCAGGAGGGGACAGGAAATCAATTCCATGGTTGCTCCCATGGCAATGGGTAAACACTGGGCCCTTGAGAAAAAGCAGGAAAAATTAAGCTCCCATTTGACCTGAGAGTTGTTAACTATTCACCCCTGTATCCGGCTTGAAGATAACGGAGCAAACAAAACAAACAAAAAAAAATCAGAGTCCAAAGGCCCAGTAAAAAGCCAAGACCTGGGGGAGGGAGGTGGTGAGCAGGTACAGTGGAGAGCCCTCTAGTTCCTAGGAAGATAAAATCTCCAAGTCCAGGTTGCCCAATGCCCTGTATTAGAAAGCACCAAGGGCAGAGAGGCCTAGCAGTCTTTCCCAGCTGTTGTTCCATCACTAGCAAAATTGTGTTGTTGAGGATGTAGTCTTGTCAGCATCCAATTCAGACCCAGCACTTACACAATGACTAGCACATAGTAGGCACTTAATAAATATTACTGATTGATGGACTGATTGACTTTTGTCATGAAAAATGATGCTTTCCTTCCCCCAAAGGCCATGTTGCAAATACTTCTCAACCCAAATCCAAGAACATTCATTTTAAGAGGTGGTCAGGCCCCTGTGAAGTCCATTTGTTGGGGCCCTGGGGCCTTGCTTCTACATTGATCAAAATGCTGGGGCAGAGTGCGGTGGAGATGGTAGAGGCAAGGGAAGGCAGTGCTGACGTTGACATTCTGCTCCAGCATCTCCATCTGCCTGTTCTTCCTTTGAAAACCTGTGGAAGAAAGAACATATAAACTAATCTCTCATGTGTCAATCAGGGGAATCGACAAACAAGTTGAGATATATGATTGTAATGGAATACTATTGTGCCATAAAAAATGACCCAAACAAGATGATCACGAAAAATCCTGGAAAGACTTCCATGAAATGATGCAAAGTGAAGTAAGCAGAACCAGGAGAACATTGAACAAAGTAACCGCAATAACATAAAATGATCAACTGTGAATAAATTAACTATTATCAGAGATGCAAGGATCTAGGACACATGATGAAAAAGGTTATCCACTGTCATGGAAAGAACTGACAGAATCTGAATACAAATTGAATCATACCATTCTATTTATCTTGTCCATGAATTTTTCTCTAATGTAAGTGATATGTGTCTTCTTTCACAACATGTTGAACACAAAAATACATAATGCATAATAAAAATACATGTATAACACATATCATATTACATGCCATCTTGGGGAGGGGAAAGAAAGGAGGGGTAACCAAAACACGGAGCACAAAATGTCAGACAATGACAACTAAAAATTGTATTGATGTTAAAAAATTTAATTCAATTTTAAAAAAAGAACTAATCTCTAGTTTCTGCCATTCCAATTGGACTTCCTTAAATTGTCTAATGTGCTGGATGCCAAACAGAACATATGATATAAATAAACTTTGGAGCTATTCCATGTACGTGTGTGTGTGTGTGTGTGTGTGTGTGTGTACGTGTGTGTACGTGTGCATGCATGTGTGTTTGACCTTATTATTGAGAATCCTCCATCACTCAGGCAGTCCAAAAACATTTATTGAGGGCCTATAATGTGGCAGGCACAGTGCAAGTTTGGGGATATAAAGCAAAAGACAGTCCCTAGCTTCAAGGAACTCACAATTTAATGGGCAAAACAGGAAGCCAACAAATATGTACAAATAAGCAATCTATAGGATAAATAGGAAATAATTGAGAGAGAGAAGGCACTAAAATTAAGAGGGGTTAAGAGGGGTTGGGAAGATCTTCCTGTAGTAGATAGGTTTTAGTTGAGATTTAAAAGAAGCCAGAGAATGATCCAATCCCCACTAGATTCTTCTCTCCAAAGAGGCATAAATAAATAGATTAACATCTTTTAAAAGAAAGTTCCAATCATCACTAATTAACCTATCTTCAACCACTACTTTCAGATGAGGATACAAGCCAAGCCTGGTGGCGCAAGCCTATAATCCCTGCTTATTGAGTAGTTGAGGCTTGTGGATAACCTGAGCTCACGTGTTCTGAGTTGCAATGACCTAAACACCAACTCCATCACCAATATGGCGAGCCTCCATGGTGCTACCAGACTGCCTAGGGAGGAATCAACTGGGCCATGCCTAAACCACAGTCAGACAAAGATTCCCTACCCATGACTGTCTTACTTCCATCCTGGGTGAGAGAGGGAGACCTAGAATCAAAAACAAAGATAGAAATGGAGGAAAAGTATCAAATTTATTCTTCTAACAAATGTGGGTCTTTGGGGTCAAAGATGCTCTGATCTTTAATTCCAATTTTCATTTTGTGGGTTTTAAATTTTAATCTTTACAATTTTCAATTTAGTTTTGCTATTACCTCACCACTATTTCCTTCTTTAAAAAAATCCTTATCTTCTCTTTTAGAATCAACTTTAAGACAAGATCAAGGGTTAGGCAATAAGGGTTAAGTGATTTGCCCTGGATCACATAAGCCAAGAAGTATCTGAGGCCACATTTGAACCCAAATCCTCCTGCCTCCAGGCCTGGCACTCTATCCCTTGTGCTACCCTGTTGCCCCCACTATTTGCTTCTCTTTTTTTAATCTTTACCTTTCATCTTAGAATCAATACTGTAAATTGATTCCAAGGCAGAAAGGTGGTAAGGGCTGGGCAATGGGGATTAAGTGACTTTCTCAAAATCACACAGCAGGGAAGTATCTGAGGTGAACCCAGGATCTCCCATCATTGGCCCTGGATCTCAATCCACTGAGTTACCCAGCTGCCTTCCAACTCTTTACTTTTAATTGGGACTGATAACAGAACCTAGAAGACACTGATGGTCAGCAGAAACAAATAGCAGGACCAAATATTTTTTTGCTTCCTTCCATTCTTATGGCAAGGAAAATATGACACTCATATATAAAAATGCACAATGCACACATCTTTAGATAGTGAAAGTGATTATTGCCATTGAGTACACTATTTATATACTTGAAAGGCCTTATAGTATATGAGAACTATCAACAATGTGACTCCAGAGTGAGAAAACCTGTATGCAAGAGAAGTGGAGAAAGAAATCTCTCTGATTCTCTGGGTAAACTGAGTAGGAGACCTGTTTCTTCCCAGAATGACTACTTGGCCAGAACTACCCCTCCAAGAACTCCAGTTGGGCAACTGCAACACAAGTAGAATCAATGGGGTCTGCTCCTCCTCCAGGTTAGTGGGAGGGGATGAAACTGGGAAAAGTAACAAAGCCATGATCTTTGAATCAAAGAACAGTCAGAACTAAAACCCAAGGGAACATTTTTTTAAACCCTTACTTTCGGTCTTTGAATCTTTAAGTAAGTGTTGGTTCCAAGGCAGAAGAGCAGTGAGGACTAGAGGCAATTGGGGTTAAGTGATTTATAAAGGGTTACACAGCTAGGAAGTATCTAAGGCCAGATTTGCACTCAGGGGCATCCAACTGCAGGCGTGGTGCTCTATCCACTGTGCAACTTAGCTACCCCATTTTTAAAATCCTTACCTTCTGTCTTAAAATCAATATTAAGTATTGGTTTCAAGACAGAAGAGTGGCAAGGGATAAACACTGGGGGTTAAGTGACTTGCCCAGGATCACACAGCTAGGAAATGTCTGAGGTGAAATTTGAACCCAAGACTTCCCATCTCCAGGTCTGGTTCTTTATCCACTGAGCCACCCAGCTGCCCCCTGAGAGAGCCAAGCTGGCTTCTCTTCAATTCTTCTGGAGCATCAAGAGAGTCATCGGTTATGGAATGGAAGCTCTTTTATGGACACAGGCTGAATCTTAGGCAAAGGGAAACACTAAAAATTTTTGGGATATAGAGGCTAAACATTCAAGTACAAGGTCTTAAAAAGTATGCAAAGGGAGGAAATTCTTTGCTGAAGTTCAGGATAAATTAAGACTAAAAAGCTCTGGAAGGGGGAAGCGAGGTGGCTCAGTGCATAGAGCCAGGCCTAAAGTTGGGGGGAGGGGTCTGTGTTCAAATGTAGCCTTAGATGTTTCTTAGCGTGTGACCCTGGTCAAGTCACTTAATCCCCATTGCCTAGTCCTTGCTACTCTTATGTCTTAGAATTTATATTAAGACAGAGAGTAAGAGTTAAAAAAAATATCAAGAGAAAGCCAAGAGACTTCTATCCAGCTGTAACAATGGAGGGTAAAGAAAAGATCCAAGAATTCTAGCTTGTAGGTTCCTGGCTTCAGCCACTCATCCAAGGCTCTCCCTTTCCCCACTAGGTTTCAAAATACAAAAAGAAAACTAAGGCCTCTTCAATCATTTCCTTCCATCTCCCCTATGACAACCTTAAGAGCTGCATCAGAGAACTCCCCAAGAAGATTTTGTCTTCCCCAGGGAGATGCACACAGCCAGTTCTTTAATTGGCACCAAGTCAGTGAATAACACCAGGACTTCCTCACTGTTACCCAGCAATTTCATGGACTTGACAGGATGATAAGCACAGAGCGAAAAGATGTGAGAAGTCTTCAAAATAAAATCAAGAATGAACATACATCGCACCTTCTCCTGTGCCAGTTTAGGAGACAAACCCAGATAAGTGAGTAGAAAGCAGTAGATAAATTCAGATAAGTGGGTAAAAAAAAAAAACAACTAGAAGGCAATCTGATGAGTTTATGATGTTATTGGGGCTACGCAACCCACCTCTGCCAATCCCTGACCCACCAAACCCTTCCAAGGAAGTTCTTTTATTTGATAAAGACACACCTCTGTTAGACAACATACAGGAAGGCAATCTCAGGCAGAGGAGATTAGAATGCATCTAAAGAGCAGAATGATTGCTACAAACCACAGACCGGAGGTCATTATAGTTCTCACCATGGAACTTTAGCATCTGCTGTCATGTTTTTTTGGTTGTGCATCATTCCCCACCCTGCCTCTATGTCAGAATCTTACCTCTGACCAGTTCTGCTAGATTATTTTCATACTGCCAGTTGCTATGGCCCCTAGGGAATTTATTGGACCAAACTCCTAAACCATTGCCTCATCCATTAGACCATACATCCAAGATCATATAAAGCACCTTTGCCAAAAGCAAAATGTATCAGCATTATTTATTTTGAATAGTCCAAGAAAGAAAAAAATCAATCAATAATCAATCGATAATCATTTATTAATCATATTATTATACCTAGTATGTGCCAAGTAATATACTAAGTGTTGGAGATACAAAACTAAAAGCAAAAAAAATAAGGTTTAAAAAAGCTTCCTGCCCTCAAGGAGTCTAAATTCTAATGGGGGAGACTATATATACATATATTTATAAATACACATAGCATATATATGTATAAATTTGTGTAGATGTAGTGTGATGCTATAAATAAAACATAGATATCAATATATAGATATAGATGATATAGACTGAAGAGTGGCAATACCCTCTCCCCTAAGGAGCTTGGAGTGTGATTACTAAAACATAGAGTTGATAAGAAAATTGGAGTTGCTAGTAAAACTCTAATATTATGTCCAGTAGTGAAGACAATGAAGTCTTCTGGACTCATCCAAACTTAAGGCATCCCCTAAAGTCCCCACCCTGCCTGGATCTAAGTAACTGCTGGACACCACATCCAGGTTACTATCACAGTGAAAGATCACCAATATGGGTCTATCTGTTTCCATGGCAGTTGTAGGGGACAGAGAAAAGAAGTGTCATGAATTCTTGGGAGTACTTTACTATGTCATCTCTCCTTATAATAACCCAATGTGGCTGGTAAGGAATGAAGATGGCACCAAGGACTACAAGGAGCTGGGTAAGTTGTCTTGCCAAACAAAAAAGCATTAACTTCATCAATTTAATAGACCAGGTAGCCCAGGCCCAGAATAAAAAGTGTCCTGAGGTGGTCACTAATGCCATTTTCTCTATTCCTCTGACCAAGATTAGTTCCAAGTAGTTTCATTTTACCTGGGAAAAAATTCAGTAAGCATTCACATTTCTTCCCTAGATCTCCATGAACTCTCTCTCTCTCTCTCTCTCTCTCTCTTTCTCTCTCTCTCTCTCTCTCTTTCTCTCTCTCTCTCTTTCTCTCTCTCTCTCTCTCTCTCTCTCTCTCTCTCTTTCTCTCTCTCTCTCTCTCTCTCTCTCTCTCTCTCTCTCTCTCTCTCTCTCTCTCTCTCTCTCTCTCTCTCACACACACACACACACACACACACACAAAGTCTAGCAGTCAGAAATCTAAGAAAGACCTATGGATACTGGCATCCACCACTTCACTGAAAATATATATTAAGGGACTAGATAAAAATCTATATTGCATGATGATCTAAATGAGAGGCAAGAGCCCTTTCCATTAACCTAATGGGGAAATATTTCTTCCTGGTCCACCTATGAATTCTACCAAATACAAGAGAGACAAACACAACTTGACTTCAAGGCCATCCATCTACTAATGACAATACCTAGATGGGATAAGCAAGCCAGTCTAGCTAAAGCAACATGGCAATCTGAGAGGAAGCATGTGCCAGTTGGGTCAAATATTTAAGATTATTCCCCACTTCTCCATTGTCATGGGTTCTAAGGGAAGGGGAGATCCTGGCTGTGGGCGATTAAACATTGAATAGGTGGTGGTACACAGTGTCCTAATATTGACCATGGCATGAGGACTGGCTTAATGAAAGGAGGTCTACATACAATTCTTCTTAACTATCTTACTCCAGATGATCCTTATCCATGATGAGAAGTAATGATTTATGTCCAAAATGCATTATGGACCTGATGATCTTGATGCTGTTCTTTAAGGTTTTCACTTTCCCTTGGGAGACCCACTATGAGCTGCAAAGATTTTCCATGACCCATCAAATGGACTAAATCATTAAGATTTAGGGCTCCAACCTTCTGAAGGGAGGAGGCAAAGCCTGTAATTCCCAGTCCTCCTCTTATTCCATATGCAATCACACCAATGGAATATTTTTATTATAATTACATTATTTGACCAATTACAGGTATTAACAAATTTCCATGAAAGTCTTCCGAAGTTATATGATCCAAATTGTCTTCCTCCCTCTCTTCCCTCCCCACTCCCAGAGCTGGTAGTAATTCAATCTAGGTTACACATATATTATCATGCAAAACATATTTCCATATTGTTTGTTTTTGTAAGAGAATAATCATATAAACAAAACCCCAAATAAACTGAAGTGAAAAACTGCATGGTTTGATCTGCATTCCTACTCCAACAGTTCATTCTTTGGAGGTGGATAGTATTCTTTCTCATAAATCCCTCAGAATTGTCCTGGATAGTTGTATTGCTGAAAGCAGACAAATTTGTCACAGTTGATCATTACCAATGGAATATTTTTAGGTGTATTTAAATTTTTCATTTACTTATTTTTTACCAATTACATGTAATAACAGATTTCTACATAAATTTCCCAAAGTTATATAATCCAAATCATCTCCCTCCCTTTTTCCCACCCCCCTTCCGAAGCTGGCAAGCAATTCTATCTGTTATACATGTATTATCAAGCAAAACATATTTCCATATTATTCATTTTTGTAAGTGAACAGTCTTATAAAACCAAAACATATACCCAAATAAACAAGTGAAAAATCATATGCTTTCGTTTATAT